>NC_090266.1:515214048-515466548 GCF_040414725.1 Anabrus simplex | reverse complement strand
TCGCATACACATTCCGCTTGTTCATTAATAATTCCTGGAATGTCCTTCTTTGGACCTTTTTCTTCCTTATAGTACCTATACATACACTTCCATTTTCCAGTAAAATTTGTATGAACACCAATTATGCTTGCCATCATGTTATCCTTAGCTGACTTCATTGCTAGATTCAATTTCCTAGTAAGTTGCTTCAATTTCTCTTTACTTCCATAAAAATTTCTAACTCTATCTCGTTCCAGCTCGCACCTCTTTTTTAGTCTCTTTACTTCTCTTTACTTCTCTTTACTTCCTCGTCAGGCTGACATACGTCCATAATACAATCACAATTTTCTTGCGTGAAATAATGATTGTGGTGTGTGGATTTATGTGATTCTATCCCAATATATACTAAGGGAATGCAGACAGAAAATATCAGTGACGGCTCACAGGGACATGTTTCAAGAAACTGGTAATATTAGAGTAATCGTCACGACGTAGTGAGTTATTTACTATAGAGTAAAAATAATTATTGTACTGTGATTAAGGCATATGCAGTTTAGGAGACGATAATCATAACAAGGAAAGGTTGTTAGACTAGCCAGAAAATGCTCCATAAATGAAGAAGTAACGCTCACGTAGGAACAAATAAAACCAATAACTGTGTCGCTTTATAGGCCAAGGGAATCGAGTAGTGACCTTCAGGGACTGCAAAGCTCTACTTGGGTAGTCTACGAGTGGTGTGGCGTACTTTTTTACAACATAAGTTATTTCTGCATAGTATAGTTTCATCACCGCTGTTAGGAAAACAGGACGATTTCAAAGCAATGGTAATAATGCACCACCGAATTTCTAACAAGTGTGATCGCATCAACATCTTGCGTATCCAATACAGAAAACGAGCAGAGTGTCAGGAAGCAACGCTGGGGGATAGAGGGAGTGGTTTCCGTCGTAGGTACCCAACAAAAAAGACCACCATTCGATAGCTCAGATAATCAACTGTATTAAATAAATAATGTTGCACAGTACACACAGATTAATATAGGATCCAAAAATGTCCGAGAAAGACATGAATGGAGATCATTAATACAATTCCTACTTTCATTAAAGAGAAGCAAAGTTCAACAATTCACTAAAAGAGGGGAGTTGAAAAAAACTACCAGCCAGAATTACTTTCAATTTTCAAAATAGTTTACACATATCATGTCATATAACATTCCTTTCAGAAAAACAGACGTGAACTTTTCAGAGAACAACATTTTACCATGACATCAATAATATTTGGCCACAATTTAAATAGAACATCGCGAGGGTGTTTACAAACGTCTAACAATCTAAATGAAAGAAGGAGGGAAGGGTAAAAGGAAAACAATAATAGCAAGGATAAGAGAGGAAAATAAAGTAGGAATCCGACTGCGCAAGCTTGAGAGAGTTCATCCACCCGTTACTGTTGTGGTTCTCCATCAGTGAGTGAGCAGTGCGCTTTGGGTGGTTTAGAAAGATTCTCTGAGCTCACGGCCTCCTCTTCGTCTCCTAGTCCGTCATCATCGGCCGGAGGGTTGTCTGTCTTGTCCTTCCTCTCGATCGTCACCCCGGTCATCATTTCCTTGGATATACTCTATGCGAATCTGGCCAATGGTATTGTGACCGTTTACAGCATCACCAAAAGCAAGTCATGATACCCAGAAGATGAAATATGCCGTTTTCCGAGCGATTCTACGACAAATAGTGTCCAAACTAGCACTTTTCACCTGCTGCGGGACACGAGTGATTCTCTGCTGGTTCGCGCGACGGAAGGCTCATTCCGCGTCATTACAGGAGAAAGCGAGTACAAGCGCCTGCAATTGAAATAGTTCTTTCTCTGTTGCGACAAGGATCAGACGATGCATGCGTCACGTGACTATGAATCTAGGTCACCACGCAGGATTCAAGTAGTCGTTCCAACGTACGAGATACAATAACCTCATGAATTCCCCTGCAAATGCACAAGTACCAACTTACAGTTTTCAACCATTAATAATAATAATCTCTGAAGTCGCGAAGTATATGATGGATATTCACGAGTAAACCTTCTTTTGATTCATTGAATTTTTCGCCAAATTATGAGACAAAGAAGTGCTCTATATAATTGAATTAACAATAAATACGCAATAAACCAGGCTGTGACTTAACAAGAAACAGATGTTGGACTCTGAAAACGCGAGCAAACTCAAGGAGTCCCACGAGCTTAACACCGCCTGCTGGAAAATGCCAGACGACGTTTTCAAGATTACGCGAAAACTCACTATGCAATCGTAATGAAATTCGATCAGGGAAATTGGGAGCGCATAACCTTTAATTTGATACCTCAATCAATGTCGATGATCGCGGATTAGCGGAGCAAAGTTTCGCAATGGGGCATGTTTTATCCTCACTTTTGGTGCTAGTGCTCGTTGCATATATATGAAAGAGCTCCGAGACAGACCTCATTCTGTTTTCTGCTCTCTGTTCTCCTTCAATACGTCCATTTGCTACTGGTTGTGCGCGTTGACCGAGTTCTTCGTTGAAGTTGAGATTCTAATTGTGAATAGTCTAGGACAGTTATATAATGATTATTAATGGTTTCCTATGAAATCGATCACAGTATGATGATGATGATGCTTGTTGTTTGAAGGGGTCTAACGTCTAAGGTCATCGGCCCCCTGGCATAGTATAAGGAAGTGATTTTCATATACAGTGCATCTGAAGTTTGCCGCTAAAGAATTAATAAAATGGCACGAAATTGTGCGGATGGTATTGTCTGTGTGATAGGAGGTTGTGTGTTGGACCTCGTAAATAACTGAAACGAGTGCGGCTTAATTACCATAAATTATTTATATCGTCTAACCAAGTACGCAGACAAAGACGGCGAGGGAGTGCTTTAGGAATTATTAACTGTGTATCAATATTGGTCAGGAGGTAGACCTGGTGAAATAACGGACGGCTTATTGTCGGTATTGTAAATGGGCAGCGTCTGCCAAGTAACCCCAAAAGGCAGTGAATAACTTGTCTTACCTACGCCTAGTTCAATGAAGTAGGCCAAGTTACTGTTATTAACAAGTGATATGCCGAAAAAATCGACAGTGTATATATCTTGTGAGTGTAGCTTCAGGCCCTAAATCTGATCTGAATAAAGATGATAGGCAAATGAGATAGATTAGTAACGGGCGACTGGACAGTACCGTTGCTAGAATACTTGAGATAATGAGTAATTGTAATCAAATTGATTTATAATGTGTAACATAGACTAACACATTTACCTTAATCAATTCTTCTCATTTGCATAAATAAACGAGCGAGAACGTCGTGTTGAACGATACATCAAGCCGTTTGCCTGATATTCATCGTGCACGGCGGAGAACTTCCAGATCGACGAACGTTGAACGAGGATCCAGCCACCATGCAGGCGACTCACCAGCAGCTGAACCGGGGGCTCCATGCAGCTAAAGCCATCATGATGTCTGTGTAAATCCATGCTTATGCCCACCTGAGGGGCTGCTTCGTGATGCAGAAGTGTTGAGTACTCCTTCAATATTTCTTAGCATGAAGTTAGTATCACATAAATCAGTAATTATGCTTGTAAATAGTTCAGAAACGAGATATGTCAATACGCTGCTTCAGAGGGATGATAGTATTTTATTTAATGGGTTTTGTAGGACATGGTTTGTGATAACCACTAATTTTTCCATTTAAACAAGGCTTTTTGTAGTGAATGACGTATTTTAACTCTTTAGAGTTAATTAAATGTGAAGTGATGTAAAGTAGAGGGTTTTCGATATTCATTAAGTGACTCCAATAATCACCGTTTCATAAATTAATTTTGGGTCATCAAAGGATTCTCAATATGTTTATTTTTGCACTTCACACATGAGATAGGAAAGTCCTCCCACCTATAATTAAGACTACTGGACCAACAGATGAAGATATTGTGCCCTACAGGGTCCTGTGGTTCCGGCCAGGCAAATACCGGTCTCAAACCAAGAGCACTGCAGTGAACAAAACTCCCACAGGCGTGAGCTTGTGCACATATTCTTACCTGTAGTACATATCCACAAACTGCAACACAGCAACTCAGTCACGCACGTCTCAGGGGTACAGGGGAAAACATAGGGCGGAAAATACGATAAACAACGGGATATGCGACATAGCAGGTAAGAATAATCTAAATTAAAAAATGAAAAATACGAGAAACCAAGCTGCATTCATAAAATAACATGATGAATTTATTACAAAAAAAAAATTAAATCCAAAAGAATATACAAAGTGTTTGAACATCTGATATATTCCCAATATGATATCGCCGGGGACTTCCATGTCACAAAATCATCGGTCTGCCGGGCTGGAACAAGGGTGGAACAACAGAATAAGTCGAGATAGGAAGATAAGAGAACTACCTGGGCAAAAAGAGAAAAATCAAAAGCAATCTCCCATGCGTAAAAAGGTTGCATCACAGGACCTCGAACCCTTACTCCCCCATAAACAAAGCTTTACTGTACAAGGCCTGGACTGGATGAAAGCTCACAGTCCAACATAACTAAGGTACACACACTTATCAATAAAACCATAGATATCACCGCTCCATTAATACGTGGCAAAATGAACATGTGGCGAGATTAAGAAGACAGAATATAAAACCAAACAAACGAACTGCGGTCCTAACAGGCAGCCATAGTCAAGGCCATACGCCAAGGGCGTCTACCCCCTAAGACCACTTGAAACCAAAACAAACACTCAGACAGCGAGATAATATCTCCTTGCCAGTGACGTCAAACTCGACTGCCTGGCTTTACACAAATCACACGGTGGAGTATTCGCCGTGCCACCCTCTCTGATGCGCACAGCTGTTCAATTACCGGGGGTTCCTACTCCGTACATCAAGTTTCCGTCTACTCTCACATGCATCTAACCTTTTAGTGCCGAAATTACATCATCACATCAAATCTGGCTTCATAGGGCTTAGACACAAATCTTATTCTCTCATATATTGCCTCTACAGGGCTTCACCATAATGACACCTGGGTTGAATTCCCTGGCACTACAATAATTATTCATTATTCAACAGCACTCAGTCACATAACGTACATATATGCGATTAGCTATCTATTCAGTGCACCTGATGCACTGGCACGATGTCTAACACCTCCAGCCATGCTAACCTGTGCAAGTCAAGGAAACAGTCTCCAGTTTGGAAAACTTACGTACAATAACCAATGGAATAAAAAATCCTCTGCTTCAGTTACTTCCGTGTCTGGCTAAAAGACCTAGCTAACGTAACCAAGGCGTAAAAGATGCCACGAAAAGAAACAAACTATATACATGGGGAAATATAAAATTTACTACTTATTCTACAGCCCTGAGTTCGAGGTCTGTGCATACCTATCCTATACAAATCTTTATTTACATTGGAGAGTATTTGTCGTGGCTGACGCCACCTTGAATTCAAATTTTAATCTAGCCCATGCTTATAATTAATTGGATCTGTCTGACCTGGGAGTACCGATGACATTGTGAGGCAGCTCTCTATGAAACCCTGGAGCTTAGCTCATGTTGACAGATGACACTGCCAGCTGCAAAGTTATGTGGATTACTGGATTCATGCTGGCTGGTGAATGATTCTTCGACAGCTTCCGTGAAGATGGTCCGGTGTCTCTTCCGGTATTGTGGTGAGCTTCGTCTTCCTGGGGTCCCCGCGTCGATGCTCGATTGTCTTGAAGGCTGCTCCGTTGCTACAGCTTGCTGTTCTTCTCTCTCGTTCTCTGCGACGTTTCTCACGTTGTATCCGTGAAGGGAAACTGTAAAGAGACATAAGTTACCGAGAGTTCTGCTACAATGTCAGTCTCCACTCACGCCCCATTCACACGTTTTAAAGCTCCCTTTAGAGCTAAGTCAAGTACACCAATATGGTGCCGAGATTCAGTCTTTCTATCACAGAGATGTTTTTCCAAACTGCCAGAAATCATCTGAGCTATAATAAGATTACAAACCTCGTTCCTAATACTTGGCCCTCAAAGTTATTTGAAACTAAAAGCGAGACAGTGGAGTCATAGGCAGTACATTATCATACTAGGCAGGTAAACACATGTAGTCTGAAAAATTCAGCTTGATTATGCAGATTATTTACTTCTATTCCCAAGTAGATAGTACTGGATGTTAACCGCTCGCAGCTCAGATCTGATTCACGATGTCCTCCTGGAGTCGTATCACTCCGTCGTACTAGCAAGACAGTAAAAGAGTGAGCTCCAGCGCTCTACGGCTGCATATTTATAACACGTCTCGCGTGCCCACGCTTATGATTTCCCCGCGAGATTCTCCCTCCGACGGACTCCTTGCAGGAAGCGCGCTAAATACTATTCTCGCACATGCACTTATACTCAAGTCGCATATCAAAATTTTGCTCAATTTATGGAGGTTGCAATATTCTTCTCAGATTAAATGCATTTCTTCTGTGCTCTAAGATATAAATTAATTTCCCTTTCGCTCCAAATCTTAGTTGGCACGCTACCTTTGTCGAGTGTTTAGCGTCCTGCTTCTAAATTAACGCGCTTGGCTTGGGGTAATAAATTTGTCTTATGAGATTCCAGAGATTTCCTAATTATTACCTGCTCCATTCCCACGAGCACTGCACACACTTGATATCTCAGGCTCAAATAATGACTCTTGGACTATGACCAATATGGTTCAATATGGCATTGGGGTATATTTGTGTGTTATTTAGCTCGTGAGTGAATGGTATAGTTTTGTCCGAGTGGCAGGGTGTCACCTTAAGAAAGCACGTGATCGTGGTACCGAGAGGAAAAGCGAAGCTTATTATGCAGGCTGTACTCCTGAGGTGGTACTGAGAGATGAAATGTGAATTTTCCCCAGTGTGTAATTGATAATCGCAAAGTGGAATACCGCGTTATAAGTGTGATGATTAAGGTTAGATTAGGGCCGATATGTGATATTGCTATTGACAGTAGCCGGGGAAACAAAGAGATGAAATGTTTGCCGCAAAAGTATGAATACCAAGAGGAACAGAGGTGTTCCGTTATCCCAGATTGTGAAAGCAAGGGCGGTTGTCAGCTGATCCGTAACTTATTGCCCTCGACAAGGGAGAGCCTGAGCCAAGTTCGCTCTACCGTATTGGGAACAGAATGCAGGCGGCTAGCTCATTCACTTCTCGATACAATGATCATATGCCACAACTTAGGTATTACCGCCGTCGGATAGATTCCAGTAGCCATTAGAGGAAGAATCCCACCATTTTCCTTTTATAATTATTTAAATTGTGTAGGGAATTTTAGGTAAAATATACACCATCTGCCAGAAGACCTTGGGTTCATTCCCAGGAGACAATGACAGCCTAATGCTCACCGTTGCCAACTACAGATGGACTGTGCCATCTGTGATTCATTTTGTGAATTGTACCTCTCCTTGTCTTTTCTTACAGGGAGTGCTAAAATGTTATGTCACGTGATGTATTGTATATTTGGTTCACTATATGTGTTGTCCACAAGAAACAATGTTGTTTAAATAATGTCGTGTTGTTTGTGTTGGTAAAATCCCGATGAAACAAACGCCTTGTATGATACAGTACATTCATAGATGATTAAATTAGCTTGCTAGGTAAATGACGTGATACGACCTTCATGTGTTTGAAAGTGTATTCAGCATAAATGTTTACCTCAGCTCACATGACATTAGGATATCGTAACTTGTTATTTGAAATGTGTTAATTAACGTCATAACAGTATGGACCGCCGCAGGATATGTCCAAATTTAATAATACCTGTGTACAGTGATATAATGCGTAGTGCCATAAGTGTTTATTTAATAATTAAAACTCAGAGAGGGGACGCCTTCTCGAGATTTAAAGTTTTATCGAGTGTAAATGCAACTGAAGAATAGACTCACAGACATTTGAAACACTCGAGACAAATTTGAATATACTTTTATTGTTGTAATTTATAGTGAATGGCATATCCGTGCATATATTATTATGTGTTTCCTTAGACAATAAACTTGTGTTCAAAAAATCAGAATCATTCTTCTCATTTATTATAGTAGATGTATTCCTCTCACAATTAAGTTTTCCCTACTATAGAGGTAATTACTATTTGCCCAGCGAATGCACCATTGACCCGCATGCTCTACGACACAGCTAGGATGTTACTCAAGTAGGGGAGATGGGACTTCGCCGCCGGGCTGAGTTCGAAGCTCTCCTCAACGGTACTCCATTCTGATATCATATTCATGTGCCACGACAATTTATGTATGTACTGAAGCCTTGGACAGGTGCAGTATTTACATGTACACTTGAGTGGTTGATCACGGCCTTGCTATATGTACGGCCGTCCACTTGGTTTATGTGGGTTCAAATTCGGCTCTCTGTTTGAATTTAAGAACGCTTGACGTTTAAGACTCTGCGCCACCCCCCACCCTGACAGTTTTCATCAGCCTGACCCTGTACTATACTACCGATTACCACCTTGCCTGGCTCTGTCCCTTGAGCTCTAATTCTTCCATATAACACCAGAATTCCTGGTTCATAACTTTTGCTTTCCCTTTGACACCATTTTGCTTCGATCTGCCGTCTCGACCTTAGCGTTTATTTCACATAGGGTAAGGCCATCTCTGGCCGGCAAAATTCCCATACTCATAGCGGTATACCCCATTAGATGGTCCGTCCTGGCATCTGTTGTACCGTGCTTCCAGTACGTTTCAGCCGTTCCCAAAACACTGTCCTTTTTCTCGCCATCGCTGTGGTCCTCAGTTCATGTCTCACTGTTTTCTTCTACGGTAGGCTGCACAGTCTGGGTTCCTGAACTTCTACCGGCTCCCTGGTTTCTTCGTGTGGGCGGACCCTCTTCACTAGCTGTTTTTTAAGAAGTCACTCAATTAAATTCCTAGAAATAATTTCCGAATCTGATAACAAATGCTGTAGAGATGAATACGACTTCCCCGTGCTTTAAAAAGAAGAGGGATTTAAGAAGAATTTGCGAATACTCTCGCTTCTTCACCATTGGCCTTTGGGATATACATATATCATCTCGTTCCTGTTTCAAGCGTTCGAACGACCTTCTTTCTTCTCATGATATTTTAAACTCACCATTAACTTCGCATATGCTCTTTATTCTGGCCACTTTAGCATCCTTGCAGAAATTATCAAGCAATTTTGACGTTGCTGACGTGTAATAACGCTACATAAGTACGATTTTCCGCCATTATTTGGGTCTACTTTTTATGTCACCAGCGTTCTTTTGTGAAAGTGTTTCTCGTTCTATGCTGGGAGCTTTTAGACGACATCTGTTATATTCGTACCTCATTATTTGTTCTCTAACGCTCTTTGAGCACTTGTTCTTACTTGATGATTCCTTAACAGAATTTTGTGTTATTTCAATGTTCTTCACGGCTATCACTTAATAACTATTTTTGATACTAACATAAATTTTTGACTTATATATAAAATGTTTATCAAGTGTGTCATTTTGAATTTTAGGATATGATGTTGAAAGTATAGGGTTGTTTGAGGAAATATCTACCGAAATATCATTTGCAGCGTTACACTGACACAATATCGTTTTTCTCACATGGGTTTCGGCTGGAAGGTTGATTTTAGTGCTGTCGTCCATACATGTGCACTGTAAACTATAACTTAATGTTTCACCTTTCTCTAGTCTCGCAACCGTCCCCAAATTTTGATGGCCCAAAGCAAGACGTTGTGACATGTCGACATCACAACAAAGCCGTAGTTCATCTGCCATATACAACCGTGTGAAAGTTGCATAATAGTCAGAACATTGTAAACGTACAATCAATTCAGTTTAAACACGCTAAATAATTCGTAATTCCTTATTGGTTACAGAATGTATTTTTACATTAAATACATCTGATATCATAATGCTGATTTCAGTGTTATCATCCATATACAGTATGCTCCCAGAACACCATAACTAAATATTTATGCTTACACTCCTTCTTGTAGGAGCTCCCAAATTTTTATGGCACATAGCAACAAGCCGGGAATCTATGAACATAACATTAAAACCTCCGCAGTCCATCTATCAAATGATATCTTCCGGAAATGAATCTTGATTCATAGATTACAAAACCACATACAATTTCATACAGATATAAAATCACGAAGTTTTATCATGTGTATTGTTTACACTGGTTTACAACTGTTTTTTAACAGATACAAGTTTAGGTTATTCTAGGAATAATAGAGAATGGTGATTTATGTAGCATTAAAATTGGTACATAAATCTGTCAATAATAAACAAGAATAGCAGAAACGATTGTTGCTGCTGTCACAGAGTTATTTACGTTCTACGATTATCCGTAATATCAATGTCAGGGTACTGTCTGTAATTTGTACGATATTGATATATTATAGTAAATATTTGAGGCTTGAACCTTGATAGGTTAACCATATATTGAATTAAGACAGTACCCTAATGTTTGCTGGGAGATAATATGAAAAGGCTGGAATAAAATTACTTTCAGCATCATGATAATGTTCAAACTTCGTTTGTCGATCATTGCAATCCGTGGAGCGTACATTAATGCACTCGAATGAAAATTTAAGCCTCTATGCAATAACCTTGTGAAACCATTTATTGGGTAAAAACTACAACAAATATTGTTTATATGTATATGCTGTCAAGGATTTTACTGGACAATGTAGAAAGCAAATGTGATCGAACGATTGGTGAATATCAAGGAGGATTTCGGCGGGGACGGTCTTGTACCGAGCAGATCTTCAACCTAAAAACCATTCTCCAACTAAAACAAGTAAGGAGTATGAACATCGCTGTGGTTTTCGTCGACTTTAAAAAAGCTTATGATTCCATCGACCGCCGGACACTCTTCTCCGTACTGCAAGAACGAGGTGTTGATTACAACACACGCACCCTCATCCAACAGACTCTTACGGATACAACATCTAAGGTGAAGTTCAGGGGAGAACTATCTCGGACTTTCAAGATAAAAACTGGAGTACGGCAGGGTGATGGCCTCTCACCCATTCTGTTTAATCTAGTGCTTGATAAAGTCATCAAGAACTGGGAATGTACACTGAGGAATCTAGAAATCAAACCAGTTGCCATTGGAGCCGGGACTCGAAAGATTGAGATCAGGTGCCTAGCATTCGCAGATGACATTGCAATCCTAACCAACAACTCTAAGGATGCTGTCATTGCTATTGAAGCCCTGCACGAGATAGCGGTGAAGGCTGGATTACACATATCGTATGACAAAACTAAGTACTTTGAGACTCGGCATCCCGGTAACCCCCCTTTGACGACCATACATGGAACGATTGGGAAAGTCAATCGCTTCCGCTATCTTGGTGAATGGGTCCACCCCAATGGTAGAGACGGTACATCCATCCTAGAAAGATGTAACAAACTCAATGCAGCGTACCAACTATCCCACAACCATTATAATAAGAGGTGCATTTCGAAAAATGCTAAGATCTGTCATTACAAAACCGTTGTCAGACCACAGTTTTTGTACGCCTCAGAGACCCTCCTGATGAACAAAAAAGGCACCATGGATGATCTAGAGAAAGCCGAAAGACGTATCCTCAGGAAAATTCATGGACCGAGATTGCTCCCAGATGGAACTTACAGACTTAAATCGAACTCTGAGCTGTATCGACAGTTAGAGTCAGCCAATACCAGCATGCGACGTAGGAGGCTTAAGTTCTATGGATACCTACAACGAATGGACAGCAACAGGCTTACCAAGAAGATCTTTTCTTTGGTTAAAAGCTACAAGACTGGAAGCTTGTGGCTTAATGAAGTACAGAAGGACTTGGATTCGGCTGGGATTTCAGATATTGATATAGAAGATCGTTCCAAATTTTGTGCTATAGTACAGTCTTGGACCCCGCCACCTAGAGTTCCTAGAAGTCGGAAGCCCCTTTCACAGGAGAGAAAGGAGAAATTATCAGCAGGGCTCAAGAGATATTGGGAACAAAGAAGAGCATCGAGGAAGAACTAGTCACCAGCGCTCCTTAGTGGGCTTAAATCAATAATAATAATAAACAACAATTTCACATACATTCTTTCTCTTTTAACACGCTGTTGCATTATATTTCAATATTCATACAACGAAGTTCCACCATACAGGCACAGTTCGGGCGGTCACTAGTGTCTCTTTTCTGTGTCCAAGTTATTCATTGTCCAGTCATGTTAAAAAAAATAATTTACGTCAAGTTATAATAAAACTAACCTTAGGCTGTAGACAACATCAACAGGTGGTCCGTCAGTTTAAATGCAATTTCTCCGTCTCATCAAATAAAACAGTTATCCATTATATCCGTTCGCTACCGTATTACATCAGATATTGTCCATTAAAAGCTCATAGTACTTTTATTGCTCGTACCGTCACAAACTTTCAAACGAGAGCTACGAATATAATGCATTTATTGTCTTAATTTAATCAAAAGGTAAAATACTAGAACGTAGAAGCTTTGTCGCGATGGTTTCCACGTTATATTCGAAGTTTCATTTTGTACATTATCAAAAATTAACATGCGTATAAGTTATAAGTAATGTTAACCTTCTTGTAACGAATGTACTGAAGTGAATATAAAATATAATTCAGTTTTGTGACTTGGTCGTTGTGTTACTTTCCTGCATGTTTTCTTGCATAATAATTGACGATGAACACGTAATTCAATAGCATAATGAAGGATAGTATTAACATTTTAAATACATTTCTTTGAACTATTTATTTACACTGTTCGGGTATCAGAACATTTCAGTACAATGCACAATGCCTTTGAAATATATGGACCGGGCGATTTGGCCATGCGAATAGGGGCGCGCAGCTGTGAGCTTGCATCCGGGTGATAGTGGGTCGTAACCCCACTGCCGTTAGCCCTGAAGATGGTTTTCTATGTTTTCCCATTTTCACACCAGGCAAATGCAGGAGCTGTACCTCAATTAAGGCCATGGCCGCTTCCTTCCCACTCCTAGCCTTTTCCTATCCCATCGTCGCCATAAGACCTATCTGTGTCGGTGCGACGTGAAACAACAAAAAAAGAAGAAATATACGATACCTAGAATTTCATTTCTACTTCTTATGCGTCCCTTACAAGAAAATGTTGGATTTAAACTGCCAGTTACTGAGGCGCGTTACCACAGTGTGTTTAAGTTAAAACGTGAAGTACTTGCATACGTAAATTTCAGGGTTATTTCACATTCACTTTAACGCACGATTGACATAATTTTTCAACTAAAATATTTCTTAGATTACTTTCTTCACTGCCATTATTTGTTGGAAATTACGCGGTAATTTCGTTTTTAAATTTCCCTTCAAATGCTACTCCCCATTTGAAATGCCAGGATATAGTACATTTGTCATGAAATGCTTCAGCTAATAGAAAGCCAAAGACTCACACTTAAATGCCCTAAAATGCCATCCGAGTTAAGTTGATAATTAACCCGCCAACTTGGGAGTAAAAGGACAATCACTAATCAACTAGGCCACAGAGGTCAACGCGAAAATATTCGTCCAAAGTCATTGAGGGTTATGGGCAGATCTAAATAATATACGTCATTGATTGATGTTTGTACCGTTTTTCAGCGTATTTCCATTCATTCATAATTGTATACCGCAGTTCTCCCATTAACACCGCTATGGTATCGTTGTGTTATTCAAGCAAGAAATACTTCAAGAACTTCTATATTCACCATTAGGTACACTGATTTTGAATAAATCTAAGCTACATTCTTACAGATATGTTAATAACACTTTAAAGCTGAAATATTGTAACTGTTAGTTATTACGGGGAACGAACACAGGAAACAAATGCAAAAGGTCTGTCATCATACGACTTTGAGTTACTTGAATTGGGAAAGGTGCAGAACAAGAGTCTACTGTATTTTGAACATAGACTCTGAAGATCTAAGTATATTTCATCTGAGAGGGCAGTGCCTCCGTATGTATCTCTGCTTGTACGTGCAGATGGAAGTGTAGATGGAGTGATTTCAGAGAACACTTATCATCAATAACCTAATATCAGTCTTATTTTGTGTCCAATACCAAGTGCGTACTACTATTTCTATGAACTTCGTGAACAAACAGATTTACTTAAACAGCACATATTTGAGGCGTGTATGTTCAAAAGGCGCTATTTATACTATGAGAAAGTTCTGGTAAATCGTAAGAAACGTATGATAAAAGTCACATAGAACGTATCAATGACTAGGCATGGTACTGGGCATGGTAATTACATCTTTCTTTTCTGGATTGCTCATAGCATTTGATAGTATTCAACTACTGCAGTGGATGTGGACGAAATAAATAAACTGTTTTGAAGAGGCAAAAGAGCCTTAAGAGCAAATAATTAGCCATTAGTCATTATATAATGACATGAATAGTGTGTTTTACATTAGAAGAGGTACAATACTTCATCATTGTCCTACTTAGTTGACGCTTTTCTGAGAACGGAAATATATATCTCATAATAAACAGATGTTCTTGAAAAAGATTCCAATATTTCCAGAAGATGCAGCACGCAACAAACAAAGTAAAAGATGTCTTATAAACATTGATTTTAACCCCAATATCTGGATCCGTTACGACTACTAAAAATGATCACGATGTTCCAATCATTTACGGAGGGCTGTATGTAGTAAAGACCGATATACTTTCCTACCTAACTATTGGTTGTAAACGACAGAAAATTTGGAACATGAATGATGGGGCAGCGGCCCATTTTCATCGTAGTGATAGGTGACACCTAACACGGGTCTTCCATGAGCGATGGATTGGCCTGAGATGGCTAATACCTTGACCTCTCCGTTCGCCTGAACGTAACCCTTTAGATTGTTTGCTTTGGGGACATGTAAAGACCATGTTGTATGCGGTCCCCATAAATGTTAAGGATACACTAAAATAACGCGTGTTTAATGTCTATGATGCAATCCGGCAACAGCCAGGAGTTTTCAAACGAATGCGTGATTCTATTCGGTGTAGGGTGGAAAGCTGTTACATCGAGCAAATGTTGTGAATATTATATCAAAGACATGATGATCAATGATGCTAGTGGTAGCGGACCATAACTCCGAAGAAATTCGGTTTGCGACCGATATACGTAGGGCCGTTCTTCTTCCTTTTGTTGGCTGCTGCCTACTCTGTAAATATTCGAAAATTTTAAAAGGACAATGTATATACATTTGCATCGGTCCTTTTTCACAATTTGGTACAAAATGTACTTTCTAATGAATTTTCAGTATCATTTTTGCTGTCACAGGATGGAAGCTACCGAGGTTGAATAGTGCTGTGCTAATAACTACTAGTAAAAAAAAGCTCTTAATCATAATCAATTAAGCTGTAATGCAAGTTTCTGGCTCAGTGAGGAAATGAGTGGAAAATTACGTCACTCTTCATCTTGTCTAGAAAGTTTCGCATTAGGACCACCATCGTTGTTTGTGATTTCCGTATAAACTCACAATCATTCTTCTTCTTGAGACGCCTTCTCCTAGTGGAGGTTGGCGGTCCACATAGCCAGCTACGAACGTAATGTTGCAGCATGGAAAGCATCTTCTGAAGTGCAGTTGTGCCATCTTCAGATGTCCTTCAATTCGAAATATGTCGTCGTACACTTTGATCTTTCCAAAACTGTCGGACTTTCTAGTCATAGCAACGTTGAAAGAATTCCCCCTCGGAGATCCGATGGGGGAATAGAAACTCCTGATAATAATTTTACGTTAAACAGAGCCATGCCATGTGAACGTAAAGGGATATCCTTCAGAATCTTTAATGCAGTGGTTTCCCGATGCCTTCCTCATCCTAATGCCGTTCACCAGCTGTAGGTTCTTCCGCCTTTTGGGACCATTGCCTACCCCAAGGACAATACAGTGCCCTAACCTCTACCCGCTCATCCACCCTCAAGGCACTTGGTAGAGGGGATCTTCTTATACCGGAAGATACTCGGTCCCTTCATTCGTTAGTCGCTTGCATATAACAAAATTGTCATAAACAGTCGTTGCCCCCTCTCTACCGCGGGGAGGTGAATGTCAGGATTTCACCGTCATTGAAACTGAGACCATAATGGCTTTTCTCAGTTTCTCTGGATCTTCAGAATCAGAATCTTCACAATCATTGGTGGTGCTATTTGAAGATTCAATAATGGGGAAAAACAGAGAGTCAGTATTTTTGTGATTTTATCCAAATACATTTCAAATGATTTCAGTTTTATAAAATAGGTTCTAACACCTATTCGTGTTTCACAGCATAGGCAGGGATTTTTGCAACGAGCCCTTTTAAAGATATTTCGTGAAAGTTCTTATCGATCAGATGTTCATAAGAATTTGGAAGTTATTTATGTTATTACCCGTTCCTGAGTATATTCTGAATTGATTTCAAATTCATACCTTGTATACATACGCAATTATTTACCGTATATTGACAACGACTCTATTTTACTCTCTTGCTTCAAGGAAGTGAATGTTGGACACCTGAGAGCATACTGACACGCATCTGGGAGTAATTATTTTCTAAAATTTGATATCTTTACATAGATGATTTCATTAGGGAACGAATAAAAAGAAGGAGTGACCAAAGTTGATTAAGTGATGAAACAAACTCGATAATGAATTACTTCTATCGAACTGCTTTCCCCATATTTCCATCGCCTTTAATAAACAATATTCGACGTCTACTATAAGTAATTAAGGACGTTACGTTGTTGTGTAAATATCAGGTAACAAGGAATATTTTATAATACCATGGAATTAGCCCCAGAAAAATGTACATTAAATGAGAAACTGCACTTTCAGGATACTACCTCTGATAAATCTAAATGGGAAATTACCTTTAGTTAACCCAAGAACTCCGAAGCTGTTTTATGAACGTTAACTCCCAAGAGGAGTCTCTCGGATTCGTTTTGTGTTAAGATTGGTAAAATATAGTTTTACTGCTCATGCAGTAGCATAACTAACAGTTACTTCTATAAAACATAACATTTGTTCAATTTCAACCTATTTTAGTATTATCACTGTTGACGTACAGAACTAGAATGGGAAAATCATTTCAATTTACACTATAATTGAGAAAACCTCAGGAAAACAGATAATATCACTGGATGCATTTGACACATTTTGTGGTGGAGTTTGAATGTTCACCACATACATTTCATCCACATTTGCAACACACTGTTTTCTGCATTCTTCCTTTTTTGTGATCACATAGGTAGCATAGGCTGCGTCTGTTGATATCACAGAAACTGAACTTTGAGCGTCATTTTAAATACTTTGAATGCAATGAATTGTAGATTTATGGAGTCCTAATTTCGGACTCTACTGATAGGCCTTTGGTGTTACATCAAATTCTCCGCTAGTTCAGCAAGAAATATCTGACGTCTAAATTTCTTTTTCTTGATATTCCAGGTGGGAGTTTTCTCCAAGAAAAGTACATATGATACAATTCCAAACATATAAATAATATTCATAAGCAATCCGAGAGGAAAATTCGGGTCTTTCGTTTGCACGTGTATGTATGTGACATCTGATCAAGCGTGTCCACGCCCCTTTTAGTCTCATTATATTAAAGAACCGTGTCAGGCTTTTCATCCTCTTCAATAGTGACATCTGCTGTGTGATGCGTTGTTGAAGGAAGTACAACGCATTTTCCTTTCTTACGTACCTATGATGCCAAAGAATGATCATTAGTGAATCCGAACACGGAATATTTTTCCTCCTGGATTTTATTTTGAAAATAATTATTTAAGTATGAAGGCCTTGTTCTGCCTAACAGTACCACAGTTGTTAGACCAATGTAAAGTAATTTATCTGCCAAAGCCATGGATGTAAAACAATCATCCATTGCAATATGCCTGCGACATCCAAAAGAGTCTGATATAAGTTGTAAGACAACAGTGAAACCAACACCTGTTCTTCTCTTGTCCCCTTCTTTTCACAAACATGGCAATCCTCTCATAGGATCTAAATGTTTAGAGCCACAAATCAAAAATATTTGATTCCCTATTTATTCGGCTTTGAGATCATATGTTGCTGAAATACACAACGTCCTCTGAAAGGAACTAACTATTCATCCATCGTAAGATTCTCGTCTGGAAGATAATATTTCCAAAGTTTGTAATGTATGACTTCCCTTATGTCAAAAAAGGCATCAAATTTGTTCTTCTTTCTTCTTTCACTTCTTGTAGTCTTGTCATCAAAAAGCAAGAACATCAAAAATTCCTCAAATCTCTGACAATTCATTGTTGCACGAAACTTTGGTGGTCCATACATTTGCTCCATAATATTCTGATGTTAGACAGGTTGCTTTTCAAATGACTTGCAGTGATGAGTAGTCCAATCACTGCTCTCAGTTCAACACTGTTTCATTTTCCCACCATTTTTAATTTCATTTTTTGACTGTAAACACGCTCAGCTTCTGTGTTGGTGTGAAGGACAATATTTTTAAGTATGTCTGATGTGAAGTATAAGTCAAAAGAGTCTATAGAATATTCAATTTTTTTTCAAACAAAGCCATTTTTATCCCACATACACACCGTCTGTTGGTTGAAATGTGCTATCAGTATCAATAAGATCAGTATCAACAACTTCACTAATATCGTTTATTTCAGACACGACACTGACATTGTCCTCCTCACTGCCATTTTCATGACATTCTTGTATATAGTCTGATTCATCTTCACTTAAAACAACTTTCACTCGAATCATCTTCACTACCTAAAATCACACCGATTTCAGATTCTGTCAACTTCCTCTTACTCATTTTGAATGAACGGTTACTTGTAAAAGCCAGTTATTACTCGCGTACGGGTATAATAGCACACTATCGCAAACGAACAGCCAACAGCATGCTGCCGATATATTCTAGATGGGCCAGACAATACTTGCATGTCTATTAGGCTCAGCCTGGGTAACAGAGTAACAATGTGAAAATAAAGTGCATAATAATGAAAAATGACTAATAAAATAATGAACGAAACCATTATATTAAAAATCATGGTATTCATTAGTATAAATAGAAGGAGAAGTTTCTGCAAAGAAAAGGAAAGAGTGAACAGTACAAAATAAGACGAAGTGAGTCTGAGGGACTCCCGTTAGGAGTTCTAGGGATGATAAAACAGATAATTTTTTACTGATAAAAAAACTTGTCAAATTCATGTGCCCTTTTCTTAGTATCGTCCTAAATGGAAAATATTGGTGAGTTCTAAAGCCTTCCCTAGAAGAATACTTCCGAGGAAAATCGTGACGTTGCAAGTCATCCAGAAATCAAGAAGACGACGCAGGTTTCTCCAGAGTGTTTCTTCAGATCATTGCTACAGTTCATTCCTGCCCTCTTTTCCACATGGTATAACGTAAGTAAGAAATTTCATATTTGATCCCTATTGACACAGTATTCAGGACAACAGGAGAGGAATTATCCATCTTTCAATACAAAATTAAATGGAATAACTAAACATTAAACCCTTGAGTATGGTCATCTTCAGCCATGTAATTTAAAATCGGTAAGTTAATAAAACAAAACAAAACATTTAAAACCTAGCACAAACACGTCTAAAAGGACGAAAACACGTTAAAATTCCACATTAATAGAGCTTAAAACTACTTTAAATAACATAAACGAAATTTGACAAAGCTTCATGTTATTAGATGTCTTTTTCCTAGGTTTGAATTGTTTTTATACCTTTAATAACTTGCCGGTTTTAAATTACATGGTAGGTTTGAATTGATTTTATACCTTTAGTAACTTGCCGGTTTTAAATTACATGGCTCAAGATTACCCTACTCGAGGGTCTAAACCGGTCCCATACATATAAAACGGTGTAATTTTTAGTTATTCCGTTTAATTTTGTGTTGAGATGTGGATGAGTCCTCTCCTATTCTCATGTAACGGGATACAATCTGCTTTACAACAAATGCTTTACAACAAAGCATGGAACTTTGCGGTTTTAAATGACTGTTGAACTGGTGATCATGGGCACAGAATACTCCATTTTTCGAAGAATTCTGACTATAGGAACATGAAGTTTCGTTTTGAAATGCAGGAGCATTGAACGGATAAATGATGGCCACATTGGTGAGAAAAAAGTGACTATGTCCTTAGGTTATAACACGAATTTTCGTCCTTAGACTGCCAGTGGGTTATTCTTGTCACTTCCTGGAGGACTATAAGTGATTTTCCAATTATGCTAATTGTGAACATACTACACTATGAATTCGTCACTTCAAAAATTCGCTGAGTCTGCTACTTTAATGTGTTTCATGTGAGCAACTTAGGCCGTTGTGTTAAAAATTTGTGCGTTAGTTTGTGCTTAACATAGAAATTGGTGAGTGGTACATAAATCGTTCTCTAGTCGCCTCCACGTATTTCACATTGACCTATCTTACACCATTAGGACGCAACTTTTATTAATTTTCGTCTATTAATTCGAACCTCCTTCTCAAAGTGTATAGATCTAGCACAAAACGGAATAAGTCCAACTTTTCTGAATTGACCTCTAATGAAACTACTGAGCAAGACGGATGCAATTTTTCGCTATTCGTATTTTACCGCTCCTTTAATTTCAGCAAAATTGCACAAATGTTCAGTGATATCCCTTGCATCTGAATTTTCTACTAAATTACATATTGTTCCGAGGTCACCAAATGGAATTAACAATAAATAAATAAATAAATAAATAAATAAATAAATAAATAAATAAATAAATAAATAAATAAATAAATAAATAAATAAATAAATAAATAAATAATTTAGTTAATCAATCATCAATGATCTTATTGAGGGCTGTGGAAGATAACCTATTAATATTTTACTTAGTACTTTATTATCAAATTTAAAAAATATGGACATTTTTCGAACATTTCCCGTATAATTATTATAATGCTTAATTACGCTTACTCTAAATGAATATTTGCACCAATTTGTTCTTTTCAATTTGTGACGACCTTAATTGCCTCCTCCGCTTATTGCCTCATCAAACCTGCCGCACGCTGCTTCGCTCCGTAATACACTAATCCGCAATCGCACCATGTCAATCACCGACTGAATGTATTGTCTATGAACTGTGGTCAACGCTGATGTCACGGACTTTAGTTTCACTACAATCTCGAATCATCGGAGTGGGTGTGTTTCCCTCATTTCCTCCCCACCTCGATCACTGTATATATTGAGCATCTCCTCAATCAAACATTGAGTTCTATACATGATAATAAACTTTTTGACTTATTAAAGCTCATTATCATGTCTACAATAACGAGCTGTGAAAGCACATTTTTGTACTGTTTGATGACGGACCATCCTTTAAAACTTCCGGTAAATATTTGATTAACTACTGAACTAAGAAGCTTATAAATATCAAAGAGAAGTTATTCGCCGGTGCACTTGTGGAACTAAGGAAGAACTATTAAGGTAGTAATTATTCTTTTCGAAATTATTCTGGACTAAACCCCTTTTCTCGTACGTTCAAGTTAAACTATAAACATTGTCTTTGTATCGTATGAAATAATGCTTGTGACATGTTTGGTGTATAAATGGTGTCTAGAAGCAGTTTGAGTTCAAATATTTTCTCCTTCACTAACTTATCTTGGACTTGTTAAAACTATGAACTAGCCCAGCAAGCGCAATTATGAACTAAGGATGCATATTTTGCTTTAACTTGGAACCTAAATCTGGTGAATATCCTCCCTTTCCTTTTCTTATCGTAATGAAGTTATTTTAAACCACTATACTAATATTCAGTGTTAGTTCCCATACCCCATTTAGCTTTGAGAGAGCATGTTTAATCGTGTATTTTCTTTCACCAATCTGCTCTTTCGCAAAGAGAATTTTTTCAATCTTTTTATTGTGTTATAATCCGGATGCTAGTTAAATGTTAAAAATGGGTAAACATAAAATCTATTATCATGTACCGTAGGCCTAAGAACGCAGGTTCATTATTTTTCAAGTTATCAATCTACAAAATTCTCTTCTGGATGTTTTGTAAAAGTATTTTAATGCCATTTATCTGCAATATGTATTAAGATTTCTCTTTCCCAAATCATGTTAATACGAATTTACAAGTTGTCACTCAATTAGATTACTATAACTTTCTCTGCCCTTTTCTTTTTTAATCTCTGAACTATATGCTATAGGAAGCATTGGAGTTCTTTCAACACAAGCCTAGCAGATCTCAATGAATTTATGGCACATATATTATATCCATAGCCTAATCAGTGTTTAGATCATTTACATAGTACCTGTTAAATTTGATGATTGGGAAAATAATGAATAATTTGTTGAAACGTTTTCTTCACTATTAAAATCATTTATTTTCCTTTCGTAGCTATATTTTCCTACTTGTTTCCTAATTAGTGTACATTGTACATTCCACAGCTTACTATAATATTGCGGACCACTCTCTGTTTCACATTAGCTTTAACCTGCCATTCTTTGAAGTTATGTATTTCTGTACTCAAACACTGAAATATAGGCTAAACAAGTTCAATTGTTCGTAAGACTCGCTTTGTGATAATCACATAGCAATTATTCCATATCTTGTGTTCAGGTTTATGTCTTGGTAGTCACTTTGAATTTGAGAAATATCTTGGGAATTTAGTAGATTTGCTTTCACTTGAATATATACCGTATAAATGTTGTTATTTTTAGGTCATTGCTAATATGATGGACTTTATTATAGACATCCCTGAGTTCCCATAGATTGTATCAACTCAGTTCAAGTTGTCCTTGGCAAAAATTCTTAGAGAAAGGAGCTTTTCTTATTACCTCCTTCTTCAGCTACTTAGGTTTAAGAGGATGCCCCACATGCTCGCAAAGCTCTAATCCCTCCCATTATAAATCAGAGATAATAAACCTATCACATAAAAATATAAATCCGAGAGACCATAGAACAATCCGCCACAAGTAACTGCGTCATCTTCACACCGTCACTTTAGCACTACAACTAGGCAGCTTAACACTAGAATTACTGTACAAAAATGCTTGAAAATGTCCATGAACTCGAATGCTCTACTGCAGGATAATTCCCGACAAAAATGAAATGAATTGGTGTAAGCATGCTATATTTTGTGATGTTATCATAATATTGTTCCACAAATTAATTTTTGAAATTAAAAGTATGGTATCTAGTCGTTGCACTGGTCTAAAATATGCGAGATATTGAATTACCTACTTGTGTTTTTGTCTAAACGTAACATATGCAGTATTAAACATATATTTATGTTCCGTAAAATTAAAAACTCTCCTAACACTTGTAGAAAAATGAAAGTATCTTTCACACTTGGTTCACATAAGTACATTTCATTAAAATTTTACAAAATTTATAACACCGCGTCGCTTTGGCCTTCCCTTGGGGAAAGATTTCAAACAACGATTCGCACTGTGGAGCTACAGCTGGAGGAACTGACTTGAACAGATAAACGAGAGCATCATGATTTTCCTTTCATTGAGGCTGGCCAGACGTGAACAAATATTTGTAGTTTGACATTGAGGATCTTTGGATATTCTTTGTTTTCATTTTGTCACAGCCTATTTCACGATAGCCACTGGTATGCCACGTACAATGTAACATCCGTCTGGTGTTGATTGTCCCTTAGAATGCATAAAGGACTCATAGAACCTACACGAAATAAAAGCGTTCTGCTTATAATTAGGCACCTGTTGATTAATTACATTTATTCAATTTATGAAATACTTCTGCAAAAATTGGTAACAGTAATTGAAATAATTTGGTAACACTGCTTCAGTACACTTGCTGACACTCGTGAGAAATTATTTTAATACTCGCCATTATCAGGCGCTAAGCTGCGAAGAGCGGCTTCAACCATTATTTTCCCTTTGTAATCCGTAATTAAAATACGAAACCCTGTGGAAACATATACTCGTCTTGTTGAAGGTTTACAGCATGAACTGGATGCAGCTATCCACAAATACTTTATGCCGATAGTTGGATAACAAGCCCATTTTCAGCAGTGAGCTGTAATGCAAACATCTCATTGTCCACAGCCGATGTTAGTTGCACAGCTAGGTATGTAGCGAGACCAACATGTAGCATGAAAATGTGCGCTAGACAAACTCATTCCCATCTTGTGAGTTGCAAATTGGGCTGCAACGGTACATTCTGTGAAATATCAAGTTTTTGCCTCAGACGAAATCCTGCAAAAGAGTTTAGTGCAAGGTGCATAACTCAAAACTTGGAGAAACGGAGTAACATAATTGTAGTACTAAGGTGACGGTATTGTAAACTTCCTTCCATTGAAAGTTCCACTAAATCTTATTCACTTACTAATATCATTCCACGCCATCTCCCCCACCGACCGCTTAACCGAGTAGCTCGTCTCCTTATTCCAAGTCCTCACAGGACCAAGGTTACTACGTTTTCGTAAGACCCTTATTTGGTTAGTAATTAAACAGAACAAATCGATCTCCTTTTCTTTGGATCTTTTCCAGCTGTCGTATCAAGTAATCCTGGTGTAAGCCCATACACTGAAATCACACTCCAAGTGGGGTCTCACAAGAGACTTGCAGTATACGTCCTCTCCTTTACATCTTTACTGCAACTCCGAAATACCTTCATAACCATATGAAGAGAACTGTAAAGTTAATTTAACCTCGTTAGTGTGATTACTCCAATGAAGATCTTTCTTTATACAACTATTACTTATTGTGATTTCTGTAAGGTAGTAATATATTTAAATATTTAATGTCCCCTTCTCCGGGGTCGCTCAGTCGGCGGTACGAGAGTCCCAAAGGGTGGACTGTTCGCAGGGCCAACTTGCTGTTACTGGACCGACCGACAGAACATTTATTTTTACAGGGCCATTGGTGACTGGATAGGAGACATAATGTTGAATGAAAATCAGGACAAAATAACAACAATGTTTATTAAAATATAAATGAAAATCGGCCTGGACAAATGCACAATAAAAAACATAATACAATATTTCATCAAAGTGATTCAATTCATTATTGCTTGTGAACCAAATAAATGACTGAGTTCTTGCATACTTCTCGGTCTCATTTGATTCCATTACTTCTTCAATGAAACTCCCTCCAACATTTTACTCTGCAACAGTGAATTACTCATGTGATTAGCAAATTTCAATTACAAAACAGGTTTAGAAAATTCCCAGGTAAATTACTTTAATACCAATTTGAGAAACTTCACTATCGAAATTTGCATTTACTTATTAAAAACATTTGTTAAAGATTTACTTTACCACACTTGTGAAAAATCCTTTCTAAATCATTTATCACTATCATGAAATTCTTTAGCTTATTCTTAATACGTTCTGTATAAATCACTTTGGGAAAACTCCGTACAATGTTTGAGATCTTCGTTATAAATTTTGGAAAACTCTTTACCACTTCGAGAAATTTCTTACAATGTTTGAAAATTTTGAAAAATCCTTTGGGGAACTTCCCCTCTCTCGTAGACTACGCTCGACTGTATTCCTTTAGAATTCTTAATAACATTTCCTAACTAACTAGCATTCTATGGATGGATAGAGTATCACGCAACACTATGTGGAATCAACAACAACAATATCAATGCATCATCAATCACATCAAATATACAAAAGATAAGCATTCCTGGAATGATGTGGGTAAATGTCACGAAATAACATAATTCTAGCGACTGTTTAAAAGTAGATTTATCACAGAATAGAACTATATTATTATTATTATTATTATTATTATTATTATTATTATTATTATTATTATTATTATTATTATTATTATTATTATTTTATTGTAACTTTCTCTTCCTCTTGAATTCGGTTGAAGACCCTTACAACATTACCTGACCATAATGAGAACTCCTCATGACTGTAGTTATAAGATGAAATAGGATGACCAAAATTTTTCTCGATGAATAATCATCACCATCATTAGAAATATGCGTTTAAGAGCCTCGAGAAAATCCAATAATAATTAAGTCGTGCATTATTCATCTCAGTTGTTGAGCGAAGAACAAGAACTATTATTAGTCCCTAAATCTCTTCATACCATCATAAATCACTATCACCATCATCACTGAATATAATCACTGTGATCCATTATAATTATTATGACTGATATGCACCCTAGTAGTCCCATATCGTCAATTCATCAAAATTTACTATCACAATGATCGCTCAATTTTCTCAACAACTCGTTAAAATTTTCCGACCTTCATTATTATTATTAAAATTATTTTTATTTCCTACAATGGCTCCTAGAACGTTCTCTCGATGAGTTGTTCCTGTTACTCGTCGATTACCTTCCCTTCTAGTATCAATCATCATACATGTCTAACAGCTTTTTAAGATTACGATTTAATCATAATTTACTCCTATTTAATCACATCCTCTAGCTGCCTCTGTGGATCAGCGGTAGAGTGTCGGCCTCCGGATCCCAAGATAGCGGGTTCAAACCCGGCAGAGGTAGTCGGATTTTTGAAGGGCGGAAAAAAGTCCATTCGACACTCCATGTCGTACGATGTCGGCATGTAAAAGATCTCTGGTGACACATTTGGTGTTTACCCGACAAAATTCATTAAATCTCAGCCATAGACGCCCAAGAGAGTTTCGGTTTACTTGGTCTGCCATCTAGTGGGGGCCTAGAGTAAAACGGAACGTCGAAATTGACGAGCAGACAGCCAGATGGCGTCAAATTGAAATGTCTGCACACGGTAGCTGAGGCCATACGATTATTATTATTATTATTTATTTATCACATCCTCTTTGTCATGATTATTATTACCTTATTTTATTATTATTATTATTATTATTATTCTCGTTATTATTAGGTCTTAATCCCTTATAATGTTCTTTTGAAGATCGTGATTACTTCTGACCTTGTAAACTCACTGGCAACAGGGATTATTCATCACCGAATTCGAAAAAGGGAAACCATTATTCCAAGAAAATGCAAAGATAGGACAATCTTGAAATCACAAATCAACGAAGGAATGAATACTCTACCATCACCATTAAGTACAACATTACTAAAGAAACTACATTCCTCTAAGCAAGAATACAATCTACTAGGCATCTACTAAAAGAGAATAAATTTTACAGCGGTACTTATAGCTCCGATGAAAATTCGTGGCGTCGGGATGCTGCTATGGGCGTCGGTGTCCTCTTCCTCAGCTATGATGGTTTACAGGTGTACAAGGTCATCGTGTTGGCGCGCACACTGGAGTCTGATACATCATGTCCATGGCTACGTCAAGCATTGTCGTATTACTCCAGCAAAGTTCCGGAAAATTCCAAGCTTTTCCTCGTGTTCGTTGCATCTTGGCTGCTAAGTTTCACGGAGATAGCTGAAACTAAAATTCTGTATTAACAATAGAATCCACACTAGTTGTAACTCACTAAATTATTCACAACACTTAACTGGTGCAACGATGTATTTTCAGGTCCAGGTTTACTACCAGCTTCGACTTCCAAACCCAGTCACCTAGTTACGATACGTCTTAAAGCTGACAAATAATATTATTGGTTATTACGATGTTTAAAGGCCAGATTACTCCTCGAATATTCCCTTAAGGTCGTGCCTTTCCTTTATAATGTCCAACGGAACATTCCATGAGTTTCTACTATAAAACTCGACTTCAATAAACACACGAACTGTCTGCGGTTCAGCAAGTTCCACACGGGAAAATGTGCGGCTGTAATAAACCCGCTGAATACTGCATTGAGCTAACGACAAGTTGCACGGGCACTCAAATAAAGCAATGGTTGTGCCTTACGAGAATTATACAGGTATTAACGTCGTCTGCAAATACTCTTCTTTTCCGTAGAGAATGCACTGTTCATCTTCTCCGTAAGAATACGACTGTACGACTTTCTTCAAAATTATTCTGGTCGTCGTTTCGTAAGGTACTCTTCTGTACTGTTCGGTGTTTCACAAAGGACTCTTCCTCGACTTTGTTCTAGAAAAATCCTAAGATTTTCTAGCACCTTCCTTTATTTCCATTGGCTGTTGGCCATCATGCGCCGTGATTCGTCTTTCACAGCTGTGAGTGGATTTTCGAGAATAATCTCCCCTCTCGTCTGTCAGTGTGTCAGGTGACGTAACTGCGTGGGCTGCCAGCCTTCAACAGCTGTTGACCTACTTTCGGCTGGCTCCCATCGGCACGGCGCGGTAACAGCTGATACACGCGGTCTTGTAAACCAATATTCCGTAATAAAATTTTGTCCATCTTTCCCAAATTAACTGAGGTACCATTTAGACGGGTACAGTATATGAGTGAAATAAAAAATATAACCGAATAAATAACCGAAATAAATAAACTATTCAGAATAAAATAAATTGATAAAAATAATTAATGGAAATGGGCGCCAGAGTTCATCAGCATGGATCCCTCACAAGTGAATAACGTATGATAAATCTCTCTCTTCCTGGGCTTGTACATAAATCTGCGTACTGGTACATCTGCATCAGGCCTTACCTAACATTCTGAAAACGACTAAATAGGTAGGAACTGCACCCAGGTACACCAATACCACGATACTAAAGTAACTAACTATATTCTGAATAATATCCGTGTCTGAGCGCCTCATCAACACACCAAAATGTACATAAAATACACTCACAAGGTACCTGCTGAAACACTCCATATTTACACAATTATCCAACAACAACAACAACAACAAAGTGGGAAACGAAAAGCTGGGAACAAGCTACCATTTGTAGTCAGTCCGATAAACATTAATTACAGAGCAGATATATGTACATAAATACCCTTCACTGTTGTGCGCATCAATACAACTTGCATATTCTCATAATTGGCACTTCTTATATCACACAGATACTGTACCTTTATGATTCTATGCCCACTGATTCTGACACGTGGTTTGAAGATATATTCACTCGAGCAACACACGGTTGTTGTTCCAGAACATAAATTATGGAGTATGAAATACATGAGTTCATAGCTCTCACTAACATATAAGACAACAAGCCGCCACAAGTGCTAAAATAGCAAGTGCCTAAGCAATCCGCAGTTTGTAGGTCAGTACCACATGATCACATTCCACAAAATTTTACGTCAACAACGTTTCACAAAAAATATATATCCAATACAGTTTCGCGAAAGTATTTAAAACAAGCATCTTTCACAAAGATTACACCTCCTCTACGTTCCATCAACGATTCAAGACAAACATGTTTCACGAATGTGACATCTCCTGCTGCGTACACCAAAGTTTCTAAGTCAACTCTTCCGCTGTTTTCAGTCAAGTCATTTCCGTCAGTTTGGCTCACATGGTGTAAATATTCCCTAAGCTTCCCTCCCACTTCGATATGTTCTAGATTGATCCCCTGTCCCATCCAGAGTCACGAGTGGAAGTTCCTCTTACCATACCAAAACCCGAAACTTCCAGCCCATCAGAGGGCCCTCATGGGCTATCCGTCCATGACTCACGCGAACTTACCGAGTTGTAAACAGCACTATTTTCCGCATCCGCTTGTACAAAAAGTTACGCATATCACATATGATGAGGGACGGTATTTTTTTTTTATCTTTTTATATTATTTTTTTTTATTTTTTTTCTTTTCTTATATTTTCATTCTTTTTTTTTTTTTCTTTTATCTTTTTTTTTTTAATTCTTTTCTTTTCTTTTTTTTATTTCTTATTTTTTTCTATTTTTTTATTTATTATTTTATTTTTTTTTTTATTTATTTTTATTTTTTTTTTTATTTTATCTTTTTATTTTCTTTTTTCTTATTTTTTTGTTCATTCCTTTTTTTTTTCTTTTATATATTATATTTATTTTTTTTTTTTTTTTTTATTCTTTTTATTTTTTCTTCTAAAATATTAAGAAAAATATACAAATCAAATAATGATGATAAAAATGAGAATAATGAAAATAATAATTTCTCTTATTTTTGAACGTAGTTCGAGGGTGTGATATATGTACTATCACAAGGTACATTCATCCCATTTACAGAGTAATTATTACCGAGCTCGATAGCTGCAGTCGCTTAAGTGCAGCCAGTATCCAGTATTCGGGAGATAGTAGGTTCGAATCCCACTGTCGACAGCCCTGAAGATGGCTTTCCGCGGTTTCGCATTTTCATACCAGGAAAATGCTGGGGCTGTACCTTAATTAAGGCCACCGCCACTACCTTCCAACTCCTAGCCCTTTCCTGTTCCATCGTCGCCATAAGACCGATCTGTGTCGGTGCGACGTAAAGTAACTAGCATAAAAAAATAAACAAGAGTAATTAAAGTGAGAGGATCTTTACTTTTGGTGAATATTACAACCTTACATTTCATCCAGTTCATCACATTAGCTTTCTCTGTTCATCCCACAACATTACCGAGGTCTTTCTTCACTCGTTCATACCCCTGTAAATTAATTATTACCCTATACAGTATTACATCATCCAGAAAGACGCTTTATATGTGAATCCAGGTTTTTACTCGTTTCGTTTATACACGTAACAAAACATATAGGTCCAGTAAAACTGCCTTCCTGGAACCCTCTTAATCGTTACAGGAACAGACCATGTTCCACCTAATACATAAATATTATTTAACTTATTGTATTTCTCGATTATATTATATTATATTATATTATATTATATTATATTATATTATATTATATTATATTATATTATATTATATTATATTATATTATATTATATTATATTTGTATATACTTATATTAACAAGTCGTTAATAAAGCCGAGCATTCAGCCAAGTGTCATTGGGTTTCATCAGGGCAGAGCATATGATGGACCGCTGCGTGTAGTAAAAGACTATTATGCTCGAAATTTGAGGGAATCCATAGACATAAAGATTGGTCGAAATGACTTTAACATGGAAGGTGGATGTAAGTGGTCAAATACATAGAGACCTCTACTCCAGAAATACACAAGTAACAACACCATGGTCCACTGCGACGCACTCTAGAAACTGTCGGCAGAGGGTGGTGAGTCATTAGATTCCCTCTTGTCCATCAGAGCCCAGCGTGACGATCTCCGATTCCAGTTAGTAGAGGGCCGTGAATAATGCGGTCGTGATTCACTCCACAGACTTCCACGTTCCTTAAAGCATTTCTATGCTTACTATCAGCAGCAGTCTTTCACGTGGTTTGCCCTGATGAAAGCCAACGAAACATGGCTGAAAGCTCGACTTTTTGTTGTTGTTAATGTGTATACATATATATATATATGAGTTCGGGCCCATGATCATAGACGCGCATATCGCCTATACGGCGTCAGCTCCAAAGACCTGCACCAGACCCCTTCTGAGGTCACACGCCATTATTATACTATTTAAATACTCCCATATAACTATATTATCAAAAAATTTAGTATTGCCTAATTTCCCTACCTTAACAATATTCCATCATATGGTATTAGCTGTTAAGTCCGATTCATTGGCTTAATGGTCAGCGTTGAGGCCTTCGGTTCAGAGGGTTCCGGGTTCGATTCCCGGCTGGGTCGCGGATTTTAATCGCCTCTGCTTAATTCTTATGGCCCGGGGACTGGGGTTTGTATTTGTTCCAACACTTTCCCCTTCATATTCATAAACACACTACACTACCAACCACCACAGAAACACGCAATAGTGATTATATCCCTCCATATAGGGTTTGCGTCAGGAAGGGCATCCGGCCGTAAAACAGGGCCAATCCACATTTGCGACACAGTTCGCACCGGCAACCCCACAGGTGTGGGAAAAGCGGTAGTAGAAGAAGAAAAAAATCGTATTAGTTGTTAAGTTGTTAACTACGGGGAAACAGCTCGTTACCACTTTGGCATGTATGATTTCCATTTCACTATTTAGCTCACCTAGTTTTATATTTGGGGATATAGAGATGATAACGAAGATGGAATAGCTGTTACAAATTGGGATGAAATGAATCACTTGTCTTTAATACATATCAGCAAGCTTCCACCGTCCTTCAATTGTGGCAGATGGAGACGCGGATACAGTTTCTCATACTCAGCACAGACCAGTTAAGTGCCAGGTGTTCTCACCGGTTCGGCCCCAAATAATACCTTTTCGAAGAAGGTACAATTTTCAGAAAGCTGACTGGGATAACTTCACAAAGAGTCTAGATGAAACAATTTTGAACATCGATCCAAGTCCAGAATCATAATTTCACTGATGCTCTCAAGAAATGTTCACGCAAGTCAATCCCACGTGGTTGCAGAACACAGTACATGCAAGGTTTAGATCCTTGTGCAGTAAAAGATCTGGAAATGTACATTTCGCTTTTTGAAGCGGACGCTTTTAGTAAAGAAACGATACAGGCTGGCAATAAACTGATAGAGACTGTTGGTATATTGAAAAGGGGTTGCTGGATTAATTTGATGGAAGAATTGGATATGTCGCGGAGCAGCATGAAAGCCTGGAGACTACTAAAACGTTTGAATAATGACCCCACCAAGGCATCTGTTCATTATAATGTATCCCCAAATAAAATCATTCATCAGCTCTTGTTGAATGGCAAAGTTAAACGCAGAGCTAGACCATCAAAGTTTCTAAGGAACATTGAAGGTGAAACCTGTGAAGTATCCAAACTTTTCGTTTTCTGAGAGCTGAAAACACCATCAAGATGTGTAAGAACAGAAAAGCACCTGGTCTGGACGACATTCTAATAGAGCAAATCAAACATTTTGTAAATGCTACCAAAGAATGGATACTCCATCTCTTCAATAACTGCCTGGAGCGCTGTCACATTCCAAAAATCTGGAGGAAGGCCAGAGTAGTTGTTATCCATAAACCCGGCAAGAACCCTAATGACCCTAAGAACTCCCTACCGATCTCTTTTTTTTATCACCTGTACAAGATCTTTGAAAGAATGCTTCTTAATCGTCTTGAACCATCTGTGGAGCCATTGTTAATCCCAGAGCAAGCTGACTTTAGACCAGCCATGAACTGTACTGCACAAGTAGTAAACCTAACAAAGTATACAGAAGATGGTTTTCAATCCCGAAAAATCACAGGAGTAGCGTTTGTAGACTTTTCTTGTGCCTATTACACCGTACAACATCAAATCATGCTACATAAACTGTACAGCCTTAAAAATGATTTCAAGCTTATCAGAAATGTTACTTCCCTTTTACAGAACCGACGATTCTTTGTTGAATTTCAGGGTCAGCGAAGTCGATGGAGAACGCAAAAGAATGGTCTTCCTCAAGGAAGTGTGCTAGCTCCCTGACTTTTCAATATATATACCAACGACCAGCCACATCCACCTCATACTAAAAGCTTCCTATACGCTGCTGATCTGGCCTTGGCTACTCAGAGTGAATGCTTAGAAAGAGTAGAAAACAATCTCACTTCAGCATTGGGTATTTTGTCTCACTACTACGAGACCAATAATATCAAACCAAATCCATCAAAAACTCAAGTATGTGCTTTCCATCTGAAGAACAAACAAGCATCAAGGAAGCTGCATGTGAATTGGAAGGACAAAATCCTAGAACATAATTACACACCGAAATATTTCGGTGTTACTTTGGATCGTTCTCTAACTTACAGGGAGCACTGTTCAAACATCAAGGCAAAGGTCTCCTCTCGGTACTCCCTGCACCGTAAAGTGACAGGTTCAAAGTGGGGCGCTCACCCTCATACGGTGAGGACAACAGCCTTAGCACTTTGTTAGTCAGAAGGGCAGTATGCTAGTCCTATTTGGTATAAATGTACACATGCCAGAAAGGTCGATGTCGCCCTGAATGAAACATGCAGACATACTACAGGATGTCTGAAACCAACACCAACAGACAAACTGTACTCCCTTGCAGGAATAGTCCCTCCTGAGATCAGACGCGAAGTAGCTGCAAATGCGGAGAGGTTAAGGGCTTCTACCAGCTCAGCCTATCCCCTACATGGACACAAACTACCACCAAATCGATTCAAGTCCAGGAACAATTTTATGCACTCCTCATCCCCCGCTAGTGCAGATGCAAGGAAGACCAGACTTCTGCTCTGGAATCAGAAGATCCCTTTTCTTCCAGAACGCTTAAAATTGGAGGAAAAGCTTCCCCCTGGTCATGAAGAAACCAGGACTACATGTAAGGCACTGAACAGTTTCAGAGCAGGCGTTGGAAGATCAAAGAACAATACGAAGAAATGGGGCCTCCTGAAGGGGGATCAGACCCTATGCGAATGCGGCGTGATGCAAACAACAAGGCACCTTATTAATTGCCGTCTATGCCCTGTTAAATGCACAGAACTTGATCTGAAACAGGCCAGTATCAGTGCTGTTAAGGTGGCCAAATTCTGGGCCGATATTTTGTAAATAACTGTTTAATTTTATCTAATAAATTTAATTTCATATATTTTATCTAATTTGCAATCTGTAATGTATGTTGTGCTACTGACACGAATAAACAGCCTAGTTTTATCAGCACCAGTTTCTTTCATCGCTTTCTGATTCAGCTATCTTTCTCACATTAACTTCTTTACCATTTGTTGCTCACGTTTTCTGTCATTCATATTTACTCCCCAGTAGATGTTTGGTAAACTGAGACCACCCACCACACAAAGTTGCTTTCTATGTCATGGCCCACATACCATCAACGTCAACCTTTTCCTTGTCTCTGCACTTCACAAATTTCAAGCTTCCTATTATCTTTAGAAATTAGCCTTACATCATATATCTCATAACTTTGTCGTAGCTTATAAAGTGTTCCTCCACCAACATGGGTATGCCTTTCCTATCGTTTCTATCCTGTCTCTACGATAAACACACAAGTTCCTTTAGACTATTTACGCATCCAAAATATCACTTCTCCGCACGATTCAGCTTCTATTACAATATCTGGTACGTACACACAGATAAGTGTAGATGGATGATTAATTTAATAATGTACATATATCTTCGTTTCCGGGAACAAACCCACCACGTGCAACGTAACAACATTTTCAGTGGAGACAAAACATTATTTCGTAAAATAATACATTTATAATAATCAAAATAAAATATAAGTGGCAATCAGATGAAAACGAAACGTTACAACGTGACTAGTGAATGATTTTATTCAAAAGTAATTACAAAAGAGTTAATACTTTATCCTACTGGGAGACTAGACGATCAATTTCAGTTTTGTAGAAAGAGGTACGTCGCTGACGGATCCAAAACCCATCCACTCTCGCAATTCCTTGCCCGAATGAAACCGACGTCCACGAATGTCTTTATTCCTACACGATTCGTCGGTTTTCCCCGATAAGGCCATCAATCCGCCTTATCGCATCAGGAGTAATGGATCCATGGGCCTTTCCTGGGTGCGCATCCTGTTGCAGTGATGTACGCCCTTCCTGGAATCTCCTCTGCCACTCGTGCACACTCGTCATGGATTTGCAGTGTTCGCCATACACAGCAGACATGCGACGATGCGTTTCGTGTATTCCAGCACCTTCAACTAAGAGGAAACGAACCACACTTCTTTGTCCCTCTTTGTTTGGCTCCATTTCTACAGCTGGACGAACACACCATACCAGTCTGCGCCCCAACAAAGACATAACCCAACCAATGCTTGCACCTGTGAGTTGTCGCTAGGGAGTTCTCCTACCACAGCATTGGCAGTATCGCCACGTAACAACAGTGTTGCCACCTTTCGCGCAGAATGTATGTTATGGTGGGTGTTCTGTTTTCATTTGACTGCCGCTCATAATTCTCTTCTCTACATGTATTTGTATAACATTGTAAAATCGAACTGCATTAAATCAGTACTTTGACGACATATTTCACTTTATATCATTGTTTTTAAACATAGGGGATTATTGTTTACACGAAATTATACATAGGAGATTTTGCTTTGAGAATGAAGCCTCCACTCTCTTGACGTTTTACTCAAAAACACATTTAACTACATTGCATTCAAGTGAATATTGTTATAACAATGCTGCCTAATTTTATTTTCTTAAATTTTTACTGTGTAATTTGATTATTGAGCACTCCAGGGAACTTTACATTTGTCTGGCTTTACAGCGAGATTAGCATAGATGTAGTGGTAGTCTTGTTCAATTACTTGCTTCACTCCTTGCAAATGAGTGAAACTGAACATTATAATCGTGATTTGTGAAGTGTAGAATCTGCTTGGATCGCAAAATGAAGAACTAATTCTCCTCCTCCCTGGCAGTTCTGTTCACTCTTCTGTGCGTTGCAGTTTGTAATGTATCCTTCCATCAGCTGAGTACTGCAGTTGGCGGATATCTGTTGCTACAGGGTTGCCAGAATTTCTTCGATGCTGTAACGATGGGAGGTATGATTAATGCTCAAACCGAAGTCGCCAGTTTTCACACTGTATGAATTCTTGGGACTGGCTTGTTTTAGTAGAGCTCTAGAGTGGCATGAACACACTGATACTCCATCACAGTGTGCACCTCCTCCAGATATACTTCAGTTGTTAAACAGTGATGTTCTTAGATCTAGAACTTGTTCCTATTCTGATAATTACAGCCATCATAAATTAAAGTGAACTTATAGGTTTGTAGCTGGCTAATTACCGATAAAACCACCTAAAAAGGATATAAATTCATTCGCACGTACACCACCATCGCCCACGTGTCATATATGACGTGTATCATCATCATTGCGTAGAATATAAATAGTTAAATGCTGTACTTGACTTTTTCGTCTTTAATATGTCTTAGATGTTAGAAACTTACGGCACAAAAGGACACATTGAAGGTCCATTATAATCACGACATGGTCATCAGTAGCGGCTTCCTTAGCTTAATTCTTCGTTTCTCGAGCCTCGTCTTTCCTCAGGAGATATCTTTGAAATTCTTTTTCTACTACTTGACCATACTTGGAGACACAGCATATGTCACATTGGTCTTTTCTATGCAGTCGTATGTCAGTTTTGTCCTCCTCCAACGCATGTATGAAAAGGGTTTTCCAGCTAGGCGATTTGTTGTTTTCGTTTGTAGACTGAAAAAATGTGTAACTTTGATCGAAAGGTTGACTCAACGTATATATTTTATGAGGTGTTTTGACAATAGTGGCCTGAAACTTAAAGTAAACCTGAAAGCCACTCACAATTTTTCGTACCTCCTACGTAGGCGAATTGAAGCGTCTTATTTCTACCAGACTAAAAGAAAATATCCGTCTTACTAAGAACCAAGATATGGGTACTTCAGATGTATTCAAGATTTCCTGCGAAAATAGACACGAAATTACATTTGAAAGAGCCAACATCTTCGCAGCTATTCCCTGTAATCTCGAAACAAAAATGCGAGAAGGTATTGAAAATTTAAAAAACAATATGAATTTATAGGAAGGAAACTAAATAGATTACAATATGCAGTTCAGAACATGAAGGTACACGACGACGAACCCTCATGTTACGTACGAGTACCAACAATTCAGACCTATTTAGCAAGTGACACACACGTTTACCACATCTCTGGAGGTCTCGCGGGATTTAAGTAAGCCAGCGGAAGAGGAGGCTCTCTAAAGTAGAAGCACAGAAACCACTCTCGTTGTTGATTTAGCAGCCTGGGAGATTGATTACCTCGAATCGACGAGAGATATTTCAGTCGCCTTGACAAAGAATACTGCAATGTATTCGAAATATCAGCAGACTCTACTGAAGATACAGAAAACAATAACATAGTTCAACCCAGAAGTACTAAGTAACTCGACAGACCGTGAAAGTTTTACATTCAAAATAATATACGTTTTTGATACTGCTGCTGCTTCTTCTACTGTTGATTTCTATTTTAGAGCCCTATGTTTTCTCAAAATTACGGAATTTCTGCTTTTCTTGATATGATATGGGTAAGTAGCTGGAATGAAAGCTAAAGCATTTTAGGAATAATGTTATACTGAGTAGAGTAATACATGACTCACAAGATTGTGAGCGACTGCAAAAACGTCCTCGACAATGTCGTGAGATGGACAGCAGGCAACAGTGTGTTTTAAACTGGGTGAAAAGGCATATTGTGAAGAGCCAATTCATTCGGTAAAACCAATTCTATTTATATGTGTAATGTTATACCCCATCTCCTGCGAACCATGTGATCTTTGCCTTGCGTGTCCCAATGAAGCAGTTAGCCGAACCGCAGGTGCAACCATATCGGATGGGTGTCTGTCGAGAGACCAGACTAACGAGTGGTTCAGATAAATGGGGGTAACAGCCTTTCGGAGGTGGCAAAGGGAGCAATGCAGATGCCTGAGTGATATGTCCTTGTAATAATACTCAACATGACTTAGCTGTGTTGATACTGCTACACGGTTGAAAGAAACGGGAAACTATAGCCGCAACTAACTCCCGAGGACATGCAGCTCTCTCTGTATGAATGATGTACTGATGATGGCTTCCCTCCGCGTAAAATATTCCGGAGGTAATACAGTCCCTCACTCGGATCTTCGTGTGGGGACTCCACGAGAGGGGGCAATCATCAGGAAGATGAATACTGATATTCTGAGAATCGGAGTGTGGAATGTTAGAAGTTTGTAGCAGGTTAGAGAGTCTGAAACTGGGCATTGGTAGATTAAAGTTATAAGTGAAGTACATTGGCAGGAAAGCAGGATTTTTGGTCAGGTGACTACTGAATTATCGACACCAAATTAGACATGGGAAATGCATGAGTTGGTTTAATAATGAGTACGAAAATAGTGCAGCGGGTAAGCTAATACTACCAGCATATTGAAAGGATTATTGTTGTCAAGATACACACCAAGCCAATGCCAACAAGAACGGTGCAGTTCTATATGGCTGCTAGTTCTGCAGATGATGAAGAAATCGAAAGAAGAGATAGAAGATTTATTACAATATGTAAAAGGTGATGAAAATATAATTGTGATGTGAGGTTGGAATGCAGTGGTAGGCCAAGGAAGAGAAGGTAATACAGTAGTATAATTTGGATTGGGACAAAAGAATGAAAGAGGAACTCGGCTGGTTGAATTCCGCCACTCATAATTTAGTCCTCGTTAATACTTGGTTCAAACACCACAAACGATGGCTGTATACGTGGACGAGGCCTGGAGACATGGGAAGGTATCAAATAGATACCATTATGATTAGGCACAGATACATAAACAAGGTGTCGGATTGCAAAACCTTCCCAGCAGCAGACGTGGACTCTGACCACATCTTGCTGGTCATGAAATGCCATCTGGTGTAGAAGAAATTATAGAAAGGAATACAAAGAGATGGGATGTAGATAAGTTGAAATAAAGAGTGCGAGGGACTGTTTCAAGGAAATTGTTGCACGAAAACGGAATGAAAGGGCTGAAGAAAACACAATAGAGGAAAAATGGACAGTCGTGAAGAATGAGGTACCTAGGACTGTTGAAGAAATGTTAGGAAGACATGCATGATCAATTAAGAAGTAAATGGATAACTCAGGAAATGATTGATGAACGACGAAAATACAAGAATGCAAAAAAACAAGGAGTTTAAAAAGGAGTACAGGCGATTAAAGAATGAAGTGGATAGGAAGTGCAGGACAGCTAAGGGAGAATGGATGAAAGTGAAGTGCAAGGATATTGAGGGTTGCATGGTCGTAGCATAGATAGATACCGCATTCAGGAAAATAAAGGAAACCTTTAAAGAAAGGAAATGTAGGTGTGTGAATATTATGAGCTCAGATGGAAAACCAGTCATAGGGAATGAAGATCAGGCACAAAGATGCCAAGAACATATCCAACAGATGTAGGTGGCATGGTTCTGGAACAAGAAGATGAAATGGGAGACCCAATTTTGAGGTCAGAATTCGACAGACCTTCGAGAGACTTAAGCAGGAACAAGGCGCCAGTAATTGATGACATTCCCTATTAATTACTGACTGTCTTAGGAGAAACCAGCGTAGCGAGGTTATTCCGTTTAGTGTGTAAGTTGTACGAGACAGGAGAAGTGCCATTCGATTTTCGGCAGAATGTTGTTATGCCTATTCCCAAGAAAGACGGTGCTGACAAGTGTGAAAACTACCACACCATTAGTTTAGTATTTCATGCCTACAAAATCTTAACACTTATTATTTACAGAAGAATGGAAATCCAAGTTGAAACTGAGTTCGGAGACGATCAGTTTGGCTTCAGAAGAAATGTAGGAACACGTGAAGCAATCCTGATTTTACCTCTGATCTTAGAGGATCGAATTTAGAAGGACAAGCCCATATACTAGTGTTCACAGATATTGAAAAGGCATTTGGTAATGTTGATTAGACGAAGCTATTTGAGATTTTGAAGTGAACGGGATCAGATATCGAGAAGGAAGGATTATCTACAATCTGTATAAAAATTAGTCTGCATTGATAAGAACTGAGGGCTTTGAGAAGGAACCAGCAATCCAGAAAGTAGTGAGGCAAGCTTGCAGTTTGTCCCCCTCCTCCTTCTCAGTGGTTATATAGAACAGGAAGTAAATGAAGTCAAAGAATTTGGGAATGAAATCAATATCCAAGGAGAGGAAATAAAAACCCTGAGATTAGTTGATGACATTGTTATTTCATCTGAGACTACAGACGATCTGGATAAAGTGCTGAATGATTTGGACGGAGTCCTGAGTAAGTAATAAAAGATTAAAATAAATAAGTCCAAAACAAATATAATGGAGTGCAGTCGAACGAAGTCAGGTGATGCAGGAAATATTAGATTAGGAAATGAAGTTTTAAAGGAAGTAGGCGAAAATTGTTACTTGGGTAGTAAAATAACTAACAATGGCAGAAGTAAGGAGGTCATCAAATGTAGACTAGCACAAGCAAATAAAAGAAATTTGCTGACTTTGAACATTGATATAGACATTAGAAAGATGTTTCTGAAGAATTTTGTCTGGAAGTGAAACATGGACGATAACTAGCTCAGAATGAAAGAGGATAAAAGCTTTTGATATGTGGTGTTACAGAAGATTGCTGAAGGTCAGATGGATAGATTGAATCACCAATGAAGCGATACTGAATCGAATAGGTAAGAGGAGATCGATTTGGCTAAACTTGACCACAAGAAGTGATAGAATTAGAGGATACATCTTAAGACACCCAGTACTTGTGCAGTTCGTTTTTGAGGGAAGTGTAGGCGGTAAGAACGCTAGGAGTAGACCAATGTATGAATACGACAAGCAGATTATAGCTGATGTAGGATGCAGCAGTTACGTAGAAACGAAGAGTTTAGCACAGGATAGAGTGGCGTGGAGAGCTGCATCAAACCAGTCTATGGACTGATGACTCAATCAAAAACAATGTTATACACACCTCTGTCTTTCAATATTGCAATATAAATACAGTAGAACACCACTTAACCGAACTTCGCTTAACCGAAACCCGGCTTAACCGAAATGCGCTGGCAAAATTGTATTTTAATATTTTGTTTTACCCTCTCGTTCTTAGCCGTAGATATTATTAATTCTCTTGTAGGCAAACCCTATTCTCATATCATGACTTATACCAGAATGCAGGTGTAGCATAAAACAAAACAGTTTTTTACTATCCGATACATTTTTCTTGAACAAGCAGGGATTATTATTATTATTACTGTATTGTTCGTCATGAAGATCATGTAACTGTGGTTAACGTTGCTTCAGTTGCGGGAGTTTCATCTTTTTTTTATTACGGTTCTTTATAGTCGCTTTAACTCCAAGGTCTTATCGCGACTCTTACATATGATTACAGAATAACAGTAATAATAATAATATTGTAATTATGAAAATGTATAGGAAAAAGTAAATAAGTATAATGTAATTAGATTTTGGAGTGCAAGCCAGTGTCATAGAGGAGTTGATGACTTGATGACTCAGTGCTGGAGAAGCCAGTATCAGTTCCATTTCCTTAGGTATGTTGTGGTGTTGGCTCCAATGGTCATACAGTTGACATTCTGAGATGATATGCTTGACAGTGACAGAGCAGTTACATTTACTGCAGGTGAGAGGTGGTTTCTTTTCTAGGAGATAGTTGTGGGTGATCTTCGTGTGTCCTATCCTTAGTCGGGAGATTAAGACTTGTTCATGTCTAGTGAGGTTTTGGAGAGGATATGTTCTCGTAGATATCATTTTAATTTTTTGGAGGTTGCTAGTGAAGGTTTTAAGTTAGTTCATTTTCCATTGTTCGTGCAGTTTGATATTGATATAAGCGATGATATCAGAATGTGGCGTGGCAATTTGACGGTCGTTGATTGGAAGACTAGTAGCTTCTTTTGCTGCTTGATCAGCTGATTCATTGCCTGGTATTCCTCTGTGAGATGGTATCCACATAAAAATAACATTTTTTCCTGCAATCTTGATCTTGGGGTACAGCATTTGAATTTCTTTAACAAGGAGGTGTGTTGTTGATGGATTTGGTATTGAAGTTAATGCACTTTTGGAATCAGAGAATGTTATGAATGAGCTATTGTAGCTTTCTTTTGAATCATGGCCTTCTTAAGAGCATACAGTTCACTTGTAAAAACTGTGAAAAGATCTGGTAATCGGTATAGCTTACTATAGTCTTTATATTTCACTGCACAACCAACTCTCTCATTGAATTTTGATATATCAGTATAAATTGGACTATATAATGAGTATCTATTACAAATTTCATTAAATAACTGTTGGGATTTCGCTCTGTCAGTTTGAGCTTTAAGATTGTTGTTCAGTTCCCAGTTGAATGGAGGCAGATGAGCTTTCCATGGAGGGGTATCTAGTGAGTTGTGTGGAAATAAAATGGATGGAAGGCTGAGGTTTAGTTGTTTGAGAAGATTGTATATTCTGATGTTAAAGGACTGGGGTTGAGATCCAGTTAGTTTTCTTTTAAGTCTCTCTGAAAGTAGGTGTTTTTAGAGTATTGGTTACTTGTGTCAGTTATCTTCAGTGCGTATGTCAAACTCAGCTGTTTACGTCTGATTTCAAGTGGTGGTTCGTTGGCTTCAATCTCTATACTGGCTATGGGGCTGGTGCGTTGGCCTCATAGGGCAATTCGAAGAGCTGAATATTGGATGGTATCAAGGATCTTAAGAGTACATGGTCTGGCAAAACAATATACTATACTGCCATAGTCCTGTTTGGCTCTGATTGTGGCTCTGTATGTGTTAATTAGGACATGGTAGTCTGCTCCCCAGTTTTTTGCTGACAGAATTTTCATGATATTCATTCTCTTTTGACACTTGTCTTTAAGATTTTTAAGGTATGGGGTCCAGGTGAGCTTGTTATCAAATAGAAGTCCTAGAATTTTAATAGTTTTAACTGATTCAATTTTATGACCTTCCATATATAATTGCGGGTAAGAGATAGTATGTTTATTTTTGGGGAAGAGAATACATTTGGTTTTAGTTTTAGAAAATTTGAACTCTGTGGTTTTAGTCCAGTTTTGAATATTTACAACTGATTATTGTAGTAGGAATAGAGTGGTCGTAATATTTTTCCGTGGGCACAAGATTATCAAATCGTCAGCAAAAAGGCAACATTTAACTGGTGAGTGGATGTTAGAGACTATACCATTAATTGCCACAAGAAACAGTGTTACACTGATAACTGATCCTTGTGGGACTCCATTGTTGATTGCTACGTCCTTTGACATTCCATTCACTCTAACTTGAATTCGGCGAATTTGGAGAAAATTATAAATGAAATATAGGATATATCCAGATATATTATGTCATTAGTACTTTGATTACATAGTCTTTCCATACCATGTCATATGCCTTATTAATATCTAAACTGACTGCTATTAGGTGTTGGTTATTGAGGAACGCTTCCTGTATTTCAGATTCCAGACTTATCAAAGTGTCTGTTGTGGAGTGTGCTTTACGAAACCCGTTTTGCACATTACTGAAGAAATTATGTGCTCGAGATACCAGCGTAATCTTTTGTTGACTATTTTCTCCATGAGTTTACACATCGCATTAGCTAAAGCAATAGGGCGATAATTTTCTGCAATTGAGTTTTCTTTCCCTGGTTTGGGTATTGGAACTAAAATGGCATTTCGCCATTGATCAGGAAATGTCTTAGAGCTCCATATGTGGTTGAAAATAGCCAGAAGATAATTAATTGCATTTAGTGGAAGCTGTTTTAGAAAGTCATAAGGTACCGTATCTGGTCCAGGACTAGTTTTGCCACATTTGTCAAGTTCAATAATTATTTCCTGTAGTTGAAAAGCATCGTTTAGATTATAGTTGGGGTCAGAGATGGCTTTCCTTAGATCAACGGATTCACTGGATTTCTTTGTATGGAAAAATTCGGGATCATAATGTTTGTCACTAGAGATCTCGGCAAATGTGTCAGCTAATTTATGAGCGATGTTTTGGGGTTTGTTTATGAAGGTTTCATCAACCGAGTTTCTGAGGTAAGTAATCTAGAAGTTATTATACACTGACTGACAGAGCAAATGCAACACCAAGAAGGAGTGGTCAGAACTTTATGCTAATTGCAGGGTAGACTGACGTCACTGAGGTATGCTCATGATGTGAAATGCGCCGCTGTGCTGCGCACGTAGTGAACGATAAATGGGACACGGCGTTGGCGAATGGCCCACTTCGTACAGTGATTTCTCAGCCGACAGTCATTGTAGAACGTGTTGTCGTGTGCCACAGGACACGTGTATAGCTAAGAATGCCAGGCCGCCGTCAACGGAGGCATTTCCAGCAGACAGACGACTTTACGAGGGGTATGGTGATCGGGCTGAGAAGGGCAGGTTGGTCGCTTCGTCAAATCGCAGCCGATACCCATAGGGATGTGTCCACGGTGCAGCGCCTGTGGCGAAGATGGTTGGCGCAGGGACATGTGGCACGTGCGAGGGGTCCAGGCGCAGCCCGAGTGACGTCAGCACGCGAGGATCGGCGCATCCGCCGCCAAGCGGTGGCAGCCCCGCACGCCACGTCAACCGCCATTCTTCAGCATGTGCAAGACACCCTGGCTGTTCCAATATCGACCAGAACAATTTCCCGTCGATTGGTTGAAGGAGGCCTGCACTCCCGGCGTCCGCTCAGAAGACTACCATTGACTCCACAGCATAGACGTGCACGCCTGGCATGGTGCCGGGCTAAGGCGACTTGGATGAGGGAATGGCGGAACGTCGTGTTCTCCGATGAGTCACGCTTCTGTTCTGTCAGTGATAGTCACCGCAGACGAGTGTGGCGTCGGCGTGGAGAAAGGTCAAATCCGGCAGTAACTGTGGAGCGCCCTACCGCTAGACAACGCGGCATCATGGTTTGGGGCGCTATTGCGTATGATTCCACGTCACCTCTAGTGCGTATTCAAGGCACGTTAAATGCCCACCGCTGCGTGCAGCATGTGCTGCGGCCGGTGGCACTCCCGTACCTTCAGGGGCTGCCCAATGCTCTGTTTCAGCAGGATAATGCCCGCCTACACACTGCTCGCATCTCCCAACAGGCTCTACGAGGTGTACAGATGCTTCCGTGGCCAGCGTACTCTCCGGATCTCTCACCAATCGAACACGTGTGGGAACTCATTGGACGCCGTTTGCAAACTCTGCCCCAGCCTCGTACGGACGACCAACTGTGGCAAATGGTTGACAGAGAATGGAGAACCATCCCTCAGGACACCATCCGCACTCTTATTGACTCTGTACCTCGACGTGTTTCTGCGTGCATCGCCGCTCGCGGTGGTCCTACATCCTACTGAGTCGATGCCGTGCGCATTGTGTAACCTGCATATCGGTTTGAAATAAACATCAATTATTCGTCCGTGCCGTCTCTGTTTTTTCCCCAACTTTCATCCCTTTCGAACCACTCCTTCTTGGTGTTGCATTTGCCCTGTCAGTCAGTGTATTTGCCATTTATTCCTTGAAGTTTATTCCACATTTCCTTTTGTGGGGTCCTTCTGAAAGTTTGTTTCTAGGAGACAGATAACAGATGGTTGGTGTTTATTTATTAGGAGTTGTTGATATTCTAACTGTGATCGATAACTGTTGAGAGTCCATTGGAGTAATGTTGTCATAATAATGATCAAAAGCAGAACGAGGCTTATCTCCATTATTATACTGGGAAGGAATTGTCGTCACTGAAATAGTCTGGCGTTACATTGATATGCGTTAGGTCTTCACTTTGACCGGCGGATTTCAGTAGTTTTTTTACTATTCGAGTGCTTTTTTTAATGCTTTTATCGGTATAGTGAGGATAGAGTTTTTGAAGGGCTTTAGCAAGACCTTCTATGTCTTGTGTGTAGTTTGAAGCAATTGCTGTTATGTCTTTGGCACCAACTGTATTTTCAAACAAGGACTGGAGCTGTAGGTTTATTTATTCGTATCAGAAGCATACATTTTACATAGCATAATGGTACTTAATTACATACATATCAAATAGTGGCTGCCCAGAATTTTGCCAAATCACGGGCATTAGGTGTTGCAGCCATCAAGTCCTCTATTGTGCAACTTAAAGGACACTTACTACAGTTCATGAAATGGGCTGTGGTTTGAGCTTGCATTGCGGAGATGGTGGATGCAAACACAACATCGATATTTCTGAAAATAATTTTCCGTGGTTTCCCCACTTTTATACCAGGCTAATGTTGGAGCTGTATCATAATTAAGATCAAGGCCGATTCCTTTACTGTTTTAGCCATTTCCTATCTAATTATTGCTGATAACCAGGGTCAGTGTGACGTTAAATTACCAGAGAAAGAAATCCGCCAGGTATAATACGGTATATGCTAGGATAATGCAGAACCTTCACTGCCTACACCAGATTAGTGTGAACATCTGTAATTCGTTGAGGCTAACATTCGTAAAGAAAATTCAACCCTGGTCAGAATGTTCCAGTCCATTCTGGAATACTTCTATAGTTAAAAATATTGCAAAAAGAAATATGCTTGGAAGATGATCGAAGCAGTCAGTGAGCATATTCAACTTATGAACTTTACTTGTAGCTAGTAATAGCAAGAAATTGGATCTAAGATGGGTTGCTACAAAGTTAAATACGCAGGAGTAACTAGGCTACTAACGGGAGTGAACACCAGCTTATCCAGCTAGAAAATCTGGATTGAATTTTGCTGGAATTTTCATGCAGCATATATTACAACAACAACAACAACAGCAATGATAATAATAAAAATAATGGGAGCTTTCTGTATCTGTAACAAGAGAGATAGGAGTCCTGATACGTTGTTTGGTACAGTGAATCTGTTCCGACATGTGTATGTAAACTTAATTTCGGTAAAATATCGAAGAAAATGACTTAATCTTTAAGGTGGTATGAATGTTATTCGGCTAATGAGTCACGTCTGCATCAGAACCTTTTAGAATATTATGAAATATGCCTTGTCTCATAAGCTGACCTCTGAGTAATTGATAGTTTAGAAACGAACAATTATGTTTAAAAGAATTAAATAATGCATCTTACACCAAAGGTTTAAAGTTTTCTTTGTACTCTATTTACGAGAATATGTATTTTTAAGGTACGCCTTTTGTATTTAAAGTTCATTTCGTACGAACGGTAAACTGTCATAATTATTAAAAACAATTATGAATTTTAACATTGTATTTCAAAATAGCATCTTTTTGGTACAGTAACTGAAATTGTATGTTTCTTGAAGTATATTCATATTATTTGAGATGTAACAGTTACGCACGTAATAAGACTATGAAGAAAAACATTAATCGAAATAAATAAATACCATAATTAAAGTATTACTTTACATTATTTTCTAAAGTATTTCAAATACATGATAATTTATACAAACCTCACGTAAACTTGTCAGCTTTAATACAAGAAACGTGCGTCGAAATTTATTAGTAAACAATATGTTTTATGTGTTAATGATAGAGATTCACAGAGCAGTCGGTAGTTTAATGCTCTTTGATAAGAAACAAATCCGTTCAAAACTTTTTTTAACACTGTTAGTATAAAATGACTTACCTCAGATATGATTAAGGAACGTGACTCTTTGAAGTGGTGCAACGGAAGACTATATTAAACTTTAAAGAGGACAGAGGGTATGGTATAACCAACACTACATTATACGTATTTTCACATGCCACTAACATTTCCTCACGACCGGTTTCAATCCCTAACACGGTCTTCACAACCTGCGATCTTCCAAGTACCTTCTTTTTTATTTAAGTTCCTCATAAATGTCACATTTTACCTGTTTGCACTACGTCCTCTGGTCACCATTTCATACTCTCTACTTCAGCCGCCCGCGGTAAACTTCATCTCCTCCCTGCCACTTATTCTTATTGCCTTGAACACTTTACTGCCTACTTCACACGTTCTCAAAAAGATTATTTCAGCAGCCTGCAAGAGTAATATCCATTCCTTTCAACATTTTCTTGCAAAAGCTTCCCTTCCTCATAGTGTTAAATTATCAGTTTCTCGATTTTTTTTTACATCTCATCGAGTAAGAGCAACTGGACAAATACTGCATAGCGCGGATCATTCAAGGGAAATGGGGTTCCATTAAAATCAACAGGGGCACAAATCCTACTTAACATTTTCCTATATATTATTAATGAAAGAATAAATATACACACATTTCTCAGTTTATATTTTATTATGTTCACTGTGGCTAAGGCCATAAACTTTCACAAGTTACAACTTGGTCAAATCCGTAACTGCTGTCGGAAAATCTGACGAAGAAAGAATCCATAACAGTGAATTTGATATGTATTGATAGTTAGCTGCAGTCTTCGTAAGGAAAACCCTCCGATAAGAGTGGGTAGCGTCTGCTACAACTACATGTTAGTGTAGCAGAGGGTCTTGTTGTGTGTAGTGATTTAACAGTAAATGTGTGAGATTAGAATGAGTAATTCAAGTTGACCACGAGATATCGTATGACTTGTTTTCCAAATACATAATTATCAGCTTCAGAAACTCGATGTGTACACATGTCAACACGAATGACTGTAGAAATGAGTTTCTACTTTATATAAATAAAATCGTGTTTTTTCTGTACAATTCAAATTCTTTGCTCATGTTTCGTTGGTACCTCGGATTAGGGATTCAGAAGTCGTATATAAATTCACTTCAACTTTTGTCTATCTTTATGGACGTTCTTTTGGTTATCACGGGAAGTTATATTAACATATTCCTTGAAACTCGATATTTGCGTTCAGGGAAATCCGGAGCGTGCTCTTGACCGTATATTATTTCATTAGTTATTAATATTAAGGGCCTAAAAGCCGGAATGTCAGTTTCCTCCGTTAATTAGCTATATTTGTGTAGAATATAGTTTTCGATATTTTATGATTTGTGCACTTTCTTACGAATAATAATAATAATAATAATAATAATAATAATAATAATAGCGTTTTTTCGTGGATCACAGAGCTGAAAGAAGGTGCGGACTGGAATGGGTCTATCTACGATAGTCAAAGATGAATTTAAAATTTTAAAATAAAGGTTTTATTTCTTTTCAGGACTTAAATTTAAACAAATATCAAGCTTTCAGGTACATAGGTTGTTGATACGAAAACAGAGAAATCAGGAATTGGTAATTTACAATTTTGAGCTTCATGCTCCTAATTTACAACGTTCAAACATCGCTAATGTTGCGCTTAGTTAGATAGATAAGGAGAGACATCTCCCAAAACACAATTTTCAAGGGCACATTGCTCCAACGGTTACAATTTACGGCCTTCGCAATGCACCACTCAACAGTACACTAATATACATTACCTAACCACAAAAGAGCTTACATGCTCTACAAATTCTACCAAGGAGACAGCGCTCCCGAACTCTTACGGCCTCAATACAATTACACCTTTAGGCTCTTCTAGGCACAACCAGCAATTTACAATACCATATGAATTTTAGTTTACACAGGGTTATCTAGTACCCATTCTACTGGGCCTTCGAGAAATAGAACAGGTTAAGTTACTGGCCCAAACTCAAAAATTTATGGAGGCGTACACTTGAGCTCCTAGAAAACCAAGGTAAAAACCCTACTTGGGCTTGCAGCCCGACGATGCAGAGGCTAATCCCACACTACTGAGGTGACTAGAAGGACAAGTTAATTTCTGATTTACAGGAGAAAACCAGTTACAAAATCGTAGTCACCTCAAGATTAATTGAACGGAAATTCGAGAGGATTACGCACCCTCTATCCCAGATTAACAGTTTAAGTCTTTAGGACTTACATGAAACTTTACATGAGAAAGAGGAAAGATTATATTGTAGGAATTGACAGTCACATAGTTAAGGATTGGAACATTCCCCTCGAGTCCAGCTTACGGAGATAACTACAGAGATAGAAAACTGGTGGCCATTACCTGAGCTGATGTTCTGCCTGCCGAAGAATGAGAACACCCGTATCCTCTCTTAACACACACACTCAGAAATTCTCCGATCAATAAGATAAGTTAACTTGAAAAGGTGTCAGCTTTTATATCCGAGAGGAAGCTCCGAGAAGGCTCTGAACTAAATCCGGACACACCCTCTCATTTTTATTGGATAAACACAAAGTTACATGAAGCCTATGATTGGCTGAAAAATTAATACAGAAAGTTCATGATTGGTTAGAATCCCCTGTTGGCGGGATGAATAAGAAGTTTTGCAATTCTTGAAGAACCAAAAATGGGAGGAGTCAATTCAAAAACTGTAAACCCAAAACTTCTTTAAATTTCTAGTTATTTCACTCTGCACCGGAGCTCATGACCTCAGATCTATGGAGAAAAATCCAAATATCTTGAAATAGTTGTTGCAACTAATGATACACCAAAACAAAACAAAGAAATCCAGTCAGTTTAGGAAACTTTAAAATAACACATTACTCAATCCTTTAGTAGTGACATCTTTTGATCAATGTTCAAACTTCTTGTACTACATGTTTCAAGTTTTATATGATAGATAGCATTCCTCAAGGCACTTCATTTAAATGTACGGTGTTGAGGTGTACCTCGCGGTACAATAATAATAATAATAATAATAATAATAATAATAATAATAATAATAATAATAATAATAATAATAATAATAATGGAGAAATTCACGAGTATTGAATTTTTAACGAACTACCAAATATCTCATTCACTTTTCCTAGGTGGGCTATGATAACAGGGGTATTTACGGATTTAGATTATTTGTGGTAAGATCATCAATGCCTCACACCACTGCCCTAAGTGCCATAACCTCATAAAACTGATCAACAATTACGTTACACCGACTGTTGTTAATTTTGATGTGTTTTCCCTCTCTTCACCTGTCAATCATCTCAGCTAGATGGCATTCCCGGAGCGAAACTCTGTATGAAATTTCGAAGGTAGTGGGGTTGTGCACTAGGCTATGCATTATTATTAAGAAGACTAAAACAGGAAGTATCAAGTTTCACCGTTAATATTATTGTAGGTGCATAGAAAAAATGTATAAAATAAATTTTGTGCACGATATAATTCTCAGTCTTTTATGTTTTATTATCCTTTAAAACACGAGGAGTTACGACGAAGATATTCACGAGTATTATTTTTTCATAAACCGATATATCTTAGGAAAAATTAATTCTAGCAGTGCAGAACAACAATTGGGAAGCGTGATTAGGGTAGTTACTTAGCTGCTAGCTTTCCGACCGGAGGTTGAGATTCGAATCTCTCTCATTGCCGCGTTGGAATGTTCACCACAACAATCCCGCGGGATCGGGAAGAACATCCGGCCCTCAAAACACCGACCAAACCCAAACTGAGTCAGGGTGGCTCCAGTGACCCCAGAAGTACCTGAAACAAGCTTAGGAGAGTGAGTACATAACACCAATTGTCGAAAATCTAGTTTTCAGTCTTGTATGTCTGATGCAGTTTCCTGACACGAGCTGTAATGATGGAGCTATTCACAAATAACGGTATTTATTACCCAGATCACCAGTGGCGAACATCGCGGGCGAGGAAATAGTGTTCGTTCGTCATGGTAAGGAACCTGCTGGCGATAGTGGTAATATGAATTTTGTAAGCAGAAAATAATCGTGGTCATTACCCCCTATTGATTAGGTAAATAATGAAGGTGACTATCGAAATGAATATAAGAAACTGATGGAACGAGCACTCGAAGAATCAGAGTAAACGGAATCATAGGACATGGGGTTGTAAGCCTCGGCATCGAGCATTTTATTGCGTGATGGCCTGCAATGTCGTGAGTCCCTAAAATGTATCAACAATAACAGTACACTGACTGATAATTGTTGTTAGTTGAGGTGTGCTCTGCAGCTAGTAGTCCCCGACAGATGACGTTACTGCTGTCATTATTCAAAACTAAATGTCAGTCACAGGCACGACAGCTAGTTTTCAATATTTAGTAGTGAAATAAATAAAAAAATGTGTGCATTATTGACAGAATATTCCTGGAGTTTCCTTTAAGAATGTGATGGCGATTTTCCCTCATGCTGAATATGGGTCATTTAAAGTAATTACGTGCAATTTAAATAAGTTTCACGAGTCCTATGTCCGCCTGTGTAGCGTAGCGGTTAGCTCAATTAGCTGCTGTCCTGGGGAACGAGCGCTGTTAAGTGGTTAAAATGGTACATGCAGCTCACCTTTATTGGGGGTGTGCCTAAAACTCCTGCCACCTCAGGATGACTAGTTTTTCTTTTACGATCCCGCATCTGGTCGAAAAACTAGCGACCAAATTATCTTATTTGCTTGTTATTGACGACAGATATTTCATGAGCCTCGTGTTCTAGAGATAGGGATCATCTTTCCTTCCCAGACAGCCCGGGTTCTATTTGCAGTCAGGATAGGGATATTACCCAGAAATAACGGCCGAGTAGATTCGTCACTCTGACGACGCTTCGCCTAGTAACCTACAAGCTTTCGGGCAGAACAACGGTAGCTTGATAGGCCAAGGTCCACCAGGGATGTAGACCCATGGAACTTGTTCTGGTTTTGTTTGCAAAGATTTATAACTAAACATAGTTATCTACAGACAACAGACACTGGAAAGTTTTTTCGGTTCCATTTACCAAAGCAAATTTTGACTATCTCCATATTGCAAAATATGTACAGAGTAATGACAAAACCTTAAAATGACCCCAGTTCGTTCTGAATTACACCAACCAGAACGTCATGTTCATAATTAACATTTAATAGTCAGTGGGGGTGCGTTAATTTTGAAACTGAGGATTCCTACATGTATAGAGTTTGAAGGAACTTATAGGACAATATTCTCAGTACTAATAATTGTTGAAAATAACATTAACCCCATATTTCTGCAATTTTTATTTTATGTAAGACCTATGCAAGGATAAGTGTTTCATAGTACATTCATATAATTATTCTTGAATGAAATAGATGATCATTACGTTCCTTCCGCATGATTCAATATAAATACGGCAAGAAATTACATGCAATTCGGAGTATATTATCAGTGAATACATTACTATATAATTTACGAACTATATGCATATCCAAAGGTGACCTCAGAAACATTATTTTAATTCTTCAGCCGCATTGTAAGTTCGGTTCAAGATTATACTCATGGTGTTATCAGTGACACTCAAGGACTGTATTACAAACTATCCACTTCATGTCCGTATCGATATGACAATCTAATAATCAAAGAAATATTTAACCACCTAATCGATAACTTCATTTGCCGTTGCCAATTTTATAAAATCATTTATTATACATGTTTCGACTGCTTTGCAGTCATCATCAACTACATATACGTAAGCTTAGGTGTAAAAAGGTATGCACGATATATTTTCACGTATTATCCTTGATAACTTCTCATGGGAAACTTAATTTTTTTACACTACCAAAAATCTCCATAGAAAAAACATCAATAATTAAAACAATCTTATCAGAACATAAACGCATTAGAGGAATTTATTATTATCCTAACATTTCGTGCTTTATCATAACTATTTTTCTTTTAACAACAAAATATAACAACAGAACGGTCTCCCCATGGGAGTCGAGAGCTCAGGCATTCTAGCCAATATATACCTGAACCATTGGGAACATTTTCGGATCATAGATCATATTAAAGGGCTAGACTTGTGGTTACGTTACGTTGATGATACATACGCTATATTAAATGAGAAATTTAGCAATAGTCAGAATGTTCTAAATATCTTGAACACTTTGGATCCAAATATAAAGATTACAGTAGAAAAAGAAGCAGATTATTCCCTCAACTTTCCAGATATCAATACAACTCGGAAATAAAACCGTTTCAATTTCGGAATACATAGGAAACCCACCTTCACACTAACCACGATCAAAACAATTCTTTGCATCCCGATACAAAGGGGAAATCTGTGTATAATCAGTTTTATTAACAGAGCCTTCGAAGTTCCATTAACCGAAATGATAGAAAAAAGGAGCTAGCATACATCCGCAAACAGACCTTGTGTAACGGGTTTTGTCTCAAAGTCAATAACAAAATAATCACTAAGAGCAGATCTAAACAACAGATAAATTTGGTGGAACAATCGGAGAAAGCAAAATAGTTTGCATACAATAATCCTTATATTTACGTACTCACAAATTTATTTAAGGAACACAATATTAAGGTAGCTTTTTCAACGAACAACAACACTAAACATAGGTTTTTCAACCAAAAAATAGTCAACAGATCCAAAGAAGAGGAATACTAGGAATCAGGAATCTAAATGTTGACTTGCTCCCAATGCAGGGTTTCGTATGTCGGACAGTTCGGGCGGAATTTTTCAATAATATATCAGGAGCATGTCAACGCAGAGAAATATAGATGGTTCTCAACTATGGAGGCTAACGTGAAGGAAACAGGACAAAAATTCACCAAGATTAAACAGGACCATGAGATTATTAACAGGATTAACAAGGCAAGACTGATTAATAATTTAGAAAACATTCACATCCTTCTTGATAAGTTAACGAATAAGGATAGGAATTTAAACGATACGAACGAAGAAACCCTCTATATGAACATATATTTAGATATATGGAATTATTAGAAAGGAAGTAACGAGCTTAGCAAATAACACGAACAAGTATGACGAATCTAAGTCACAGTTAGTACCCCCCTCCTCTCGAGAAACAACAACAGATGACGACACGCCCTTGTCTGCCCTCACCCCGCTGAACCGCGCAAGCAAGTAGGCTACAACACTTCTCTATTATATCAGATCGACAACGGAGGACACTGACACAGACCCACACCCTAGGTAGCGGGAAGTAAAGACGGAAATCCAGACAGGGGTAAGTTAGGATTTTAAAAACACCATCCAGCCTTTTTCCTCATTTTCCCTAAAATTCTAAATAGCAGCACTTTCGAGGCAAAACCTTTTTCAATTATTTTTAACTATTTTCTGCCGATTACAGATCGTGTTACAAGCTGCTCAATTATATGGTTAATGGCAAAATAACCTCTAAGCACATCCCAACATTGAGCTGCAAGGTCATTCTAAGAATCTAACTTTGGCAATAAAAAGCAAGCTTTTTCCACAAGCCTTCAAGCACAAACACAAATGGGACTTAAAAAAGAAGATTTTAACTCCTCGAATGGAAGCTGACATATGTTTATATTAATATTTTTGTTAAGAAAAAGTTTTAATTGTACTTTAATAACATCTCAGGTAATTAGTTGGTGAAAAGTCAACCAGTGTTTTTTTCAAATACGCTTCCGAAAAGAAACTAAGAAAGGGACTTAAAAGACGTTTATATCTTCTTATTAAGAGGGGAGAATTTTTTAACAATATTTTAGTAAAGGACAAGTTACCTATCACGTTTTATGCATTCTTTCCCACCCCTCCAAACCCCTCACTACCACCACCTTCCCCCAATAAGAAAATAAAACAGTAAGTTTTCCATAAGAAGTTATCAAGGCTAATACGAGAACATATATTGTGCTTACGTTTACCTTATTTACACCTAAGCTTACGTGAATATAGCTAATAATGACTGCAAAGCAGTCGAAGCATGTACTACTAATGGTTTTATGCTCGACGATGCCGAAATATAAGTATTATATGCCAGAAAACTCAATGAGGCTCATTATAGTTCAAGTTTCATTATGATACAGGTTCTTCACCTATCAAAGTTTAGATTTTCTTATGAAACAGGTTCTCCTCCATTCAGAGTTCAGATTTTCATTATGATACAACTGTTTCAACAATTAGGTAAGGATAGCAAAATCAAACATTTCGGTCACACATATTAACATCAATGCACCTTCCACTTCCAATATTCCACAACCACACGGCGCATTCCCGCAAATTCACTTCACCAACTGTACAATAAACAATATTTGTATTTGAAATTAAAATAGGTTATGATAACCGTCTATCAAAGCTCTGAAAACATGTAACATTGTGAATGTCTCTGATCCAGTCACGGAAAATCAATAACCCAGCGCATTCTCTCTGCGCCTGTTCAGGAAACTCAACTGTCAGCGACATCTCGACAGAAATGTATGAATATTTTAAAAATATACTTATAATATCTTCGAGCTTAAACAGCCGTATGGAACTCGCCTGTAATAGTAATTAAGACACGAGTATGTTTATAAAACGACCGAAGAGAGTTTTATAATTTCCAGACGAGCCATAATAGGCTTTTTGCATTATGTACTATTATAAAATTGCCAAAGGCAAATAAAGGTATCGATTAGGTGGAAAAATATTCCTTTGATTATTAGACTGAAGGACTGTGCAAGCACGCATCTTTACAGCTTGTAATATAAACATAAAGTGTGTGAGCGAATCCTTGACTCTAATCCAGGCGAGTGAGTGCGGGAAACTCATGAACTCAGGACACCGCCCAGTGACGTGATTTAGCGATGAACAAGTAAAATTGAGTTCTGACAGGTCTCCACCCCTAGTGAACGGAAATAGTGCCAAGGAGGCTTTATAACGAAGGTAAGGTCTGAATAGTCAAACATAGTCTGCCAGTTTGATCGCTCAACCCGAAGTGTGAAGACGAGCCGTTCGTCACGTTGAACCAGTGTGTTAAACAGCCGCGTAGCAGTGCCGTCTTACCACAGAGAAAAGAACGTCGATTAAGATTTAAAACAAAAGCATTACACAATTAATGAGAATTTGTTACGTCAGATGAAGGAATAGGACATGATTCTGCGCGTGTTAACTGCATAAGATGATGTCATAAAATTAGGTGCGCTATATTATTTATTGTGATATTGGGAAAAATCGCAATGCACAGTTCACTAAACTTACAGTAATAATCAGATTTCTTTGCGTTATTTCAATTGAGGAAGGCAGTATTTCAATGATAGGTGGAAGGAACTAATTTACAAGTAGCCAACAGAAGACCGTAGCAGGTAGAACAGATTTTCAGTGGTGGTTGACTAACGGAACATTACTCACCCTACACAGGTTTAGCAGAGAGGGAGGCCATTGACCGCTCCAGCGTTTATGAACATTCAAGGGTAGCTTAGTTCAAGAGAATGTTAACGCTCCGCCGAAGCCGTGAAGGTGCATAGTTTGCAGAATATATCGACGTTTGCATCGAGTAAGTAAATCATTGTTAAGGCCTTGAGACATACAGAGACTAAAATGAAGGTATATTTCATTGCAATATGAGGTTTAGAATAAGTGTTCATCAACACAATCGTGTGCGCCGTAGTAATAAAAAATGTACTTAAATAAGTGTTAAGCAAGATGTTACTTGTCCATTACTTCACGCAAGAAGTCATCATGGTGGGAAAATGGAACATGATCGAGAAATCATCAACATGTAAGTGAAATTAAATGTCGTTCTTTATGCCTTTGTAAATATAGATTAAGCCTAATCTGTCATTCGGAAGGTAATTTATCTGATATTGTTTGACATCTTCATATTGGAAGGTCTGTAAAAGGATTTGAGATGGTAGGATTTTCTCGCACAATTCAATTAAATAAATCGAGGTTCGATTTATTTAATTTATCAGGACATTAATACTGAACGCTAATCCTTTACCTGACCCAGGCAGGATTAATCATACTGATAATTAGCTTGAGATTAGTATTGATTCCCATAATAATAATAATAATAATGATAATAATAATTGTCGATATGTCATAGGAAGGAAGAAAGGATTTCAAGTACGCTTGGTGCTGTCCCACCAGGTAAATAAAGTTGGGGAGCTACTTCTAAAATATTTGACTCTATTCTGTAGTAGGAGTAATAATAACATAATAAATTGAGCGTTAGGAATATTTTCTTGGTGGAGTAACCGGGTCAGATTATCAATGGGATTTAATTAGGAAAGCTCGATGGTTGACTTGCCGATGATAGAATGTTTTAACATGTGTGTGTGGTCCAGAGAAACGCTGAAGAAAGCGCAGATAATATAATTATTATCCCTAGCGTTTAAAGCACAAATACCCGTAATGAAGGCAATGCAAGGTCATATTACAAGATTAGCAAAGAATGCTATGTCCGAGATGAAAGGAAACGTGATGAACATGATAAAGGGATATTAATGAGTTTCTTATAAAATGAGAGCGGTATTCATCGGCGTTACAAGAAATTAACGCAGAACGCGCAAGATAAACCTGGGAACACACTCTGCCGAGGTTGACAGGAAAATGTCAATGTACAAATAGTGTGTGCTCAGTGCTACGTAAAAGGAGCAAATGATATTAATGTGGCAAAGTTTTATGATTACAGTCATATGCAAAATTGAATTCCTTACACAGATTCCTAGTATTTGAATTTGAAAGTAAATTAGACACCTTTTATCACTAAAAATAATAACAAAAGAATGAATATCATAAATAAGACGTTCAAGTTCATAAATTTGAATGTTATTCCTGGGTTAATGAAATGCTGAGCTGGTAAATTTATTGAGGTAAATTTTGTTTTACAAGCCCCACAGAAATGTTTGAGTTTTTATGATTTATAAAATGGAGGTGTGGTCATGCGGCCGTCCTCAGTGAAAACATATGTTACTAGCCATTGAGACTCAACCGCAACATAAGCGACAGGTTGTTGTCCCAGCTGATAAAATGTTAATATCAATTTAAGTGTGCGGAAGAAGTTTGCTGTAAATTGACCTTGTGGAGCAGATGTAGAATATATGTTTCTTTCCAGTTTTGCTTGTTTATGTGTGTGGTAGAATTAGGCAGGGTTATATATTTTCTGCACCTGTAATTATTTATGCGTATGAGCGATAATATAGAGTGCGCAGACACAAATTCTTTAATAGAGAATAAGATGATCCGTTAGCACACTGTGTAAGGAGGACATTTCAAACTACGAACAAGGATGTTGTAACAAGTAAACTCGTTTGAATAAATCAGTGAACAGATGATGTTGTTACATTGTGAATCTCGCATATTGTGCATGCGTCTGTGATTATACATAGAACCATTTGTTGTATTTTAAAATGGTCAGTGTTCGATCTAACCTGGTTGAATTTGGATAAACAGGTTAACAGTAATTTCACTAAGTTCTTTTCACCTGATATCAGCTCCAATATTAAGAGACGAGGAATTATTACCTCTTTACAGTGGTTGTAGTAAAGTTGTGTGTAAGAAAGTGGGTTAGAAATAGGGTACAATTTCTATTAATAACGTCCGATGGTAACATAAAGACACATGGAATCACAAAATCAGTTTAGAGTTATAAGATTCAAGAGGGGAAGTGTCTCTAATAGTATGCGTGTTCAATGGTCATAGAAAATATTTATAACACTGATCTGAGTCAGAGTTTGAATTAAGTCTTAATTAATTGAGTTATTCTTGGTAATTACTTATATGAAATCAAATAAGGAGAACATGTTGTTATTCAAAGTAGTTTTGTTGAAGGTTTTCTCACAGACATTTATTTTGGTACCCCCCAGAGTGATTATTGTAGAGACGTTTCATCTGATAATTTTGATGGACGAATATTTTACTGAACTACAAGAGTAACTTCATTTAACGATAATAAAGAGGGAGGATTACAGTCCTCTTAGATGGTGTTGTTTCCCCATATTATGATTCATATTCACATTTGTTAAATATTGGTTGTTTATTTCAATGCACTTTTTAGGTACTTTTATTAATTAATACGTTTAATGATTTAGATATCAGCTTTGTCTACAATCATAGCCCGGAACCCTAAACTTGGTAAATCAGGATTTTAGAAATAAATTTGCTATTCAGTGGAATATGTACTAGAAAACAGGTATAATAAAGAGAAGTATTGTCCCCGTGAAAATTGGCGATCTTATGAATATTCTAACAAGTGGAAAGCAAAAATTTTATTGTCTGCTTGAAGCCGCAACACATCACTTGGGAACTTGTGGCGAGCCGTGAACGAGTTTTTTTGTCGTTCAGAGGGGTGCGATACGTCACCGGCAGGACTGTGTCAAGGTTATAGCTAACCACGTGACTACCTTCGCACGCGCGACTCAGCCTGTTTCTGGAATAGTCTGCGCAAATTAAAGGTGATCATCAGCCAATTACCGTACTCGCTGAAGAACACGCCTCCTTGGGCTAATTAGATATAAGGCCTTGCTTCGAGTGGATCGCTCTCTTAATGCTTAATACTCTTCGCTTTACGCTCTTCTTAATGCTTGTTTGCTGTGAGAGACATCACATCACCGGACCACGTGGAAGGAGAAATTTCAAGACAAGTCGACGCCCGTTCTACCAGAATTTAGTTTGATAATTAGTGAATTCTGTGGAATAAAAACACCTAGGAGCCAAGTTAAGTGTGACAGTGTAGACGAGCTGTTTATATTCTGCGTGTGCTTGTGCAAAATACTTAATTTTGTCATCTCAGTTACAGCTTGTGACCAGCAATCAACGAAGACGTCTTGGAATTGAAGATCTCAAGATGAAGAATTCCGCAACTACCAACATCATTTCATCGAGGGACATCCATCGCAGAGCCTCCATGGAGCTGTAAAAATGTAAGGCGTCTCTGGTAATTGGAAGAAGACTGGCCGGAGTATGCTGAAATAACTGACTGTCGACGGGAATCGAACTCTACAAAACTTGAGTACCTTTTTAATTTAATTTATCTGTCCTATCTTTTGTACAACTAGAGATCTTTCTTCTTAAGTCGTAGATCTATCAGTTTGCTGTAGTTAGAAATATTTCATTTTCCTACTTCTTAAGGTGTCATGGTAGACTAGGTACGTGTGAATGAGATTTTGAAATCTATTAGAGTAGACATGTAGGTTGTCTTTGACTGACTTCCCATGCTTAAGGAGCTTAAGTTTAATAATCACTGACCACACGATAAATCCACTTTATTTGTAATATCGAAAGTTACCGGACGGAAAATTTGCGTGTACATGTTGAGCGAATAGGGTCGAACCTAGTCTCTTTTAAAATCACTTGTTGTTTTTTATGATGAAGTCATCTAATTTTACGACATTCCAGGAGAATCAGTAGATGTAATAATCACTTAAATAATAATAATATTGATTAAAGATCGGGTAAAACAGAAGTAAACGCTCGTGAGCCATAAAACTACTGTAGAATTCCTAAATGTGAGATAGAATGTGCTCTGTTCATGAAGGGTCTGGAATATGGCCTATCCTGAGGGATATTTGTTGCATAATTGAGTAAATGATGAATTAGTGGTGATATTGATTTATTCTTGTGTATTTGGAGCGCAAGATAGATTATAATTAGTGGAGCACGTGTTTGTGAGTGTATTTCATAGGTAGGAAGTAAAAATAATGCGAGTAAGGCTCACGCTTGCGGTAAATTCAACCTGTAGCCCACATGATGGTAGTGCTTATGGATTTTACTAGAATCTTCCATTATAATCTCATGAATTAGATGAACTTGCGCTGATATGTGAAATGTATTTCTATCAAGTGATACTCATGACTTCGATCACTAGCCACCATTAATGTAAGAGAATTTCTGTGCACGAATTATTTCTGCGAGACATTACGCGTCCCGACCATCGATAAAAATCATAACTAAAATTGCCAAGTCAGGATTCGTTGTAAATAGTGTACATAAAACGTGTTTCCCTAGTGTGAATGTGTGTGTAAATGTGTATATTTCTCTTGTGCCATGTTAATTTCGTTTAATTCTGATCTGGTCGCGCACTCGCCGTGACGCGGATCACATTCATCGTTGTGTGTTGCCTTAAGAAATAATTTCATGCCCTTAAAGGAAAGTTTAATTAAATTAAGTCAAGGAAGACTAGGAAGGAATTTAATTTTATTTGCGAGATTTAAAAGGAAAGATCATCTCGTTACTTTGTAAAGGCACTCGATTTGTAACAAAATTTATTTAACTAGCTCACACGTTGGTAATGTAAATTTCTAAAGATCTGAAATACTTTAAGATTAATTTGAATAGAAATGAAATGCAAAGATTAAAGGTAGAAATTTTGTCAGCCGCATGATTGCTTTAAAACATTGTAAAAATAAGTCATTAATAATTAATCAAAAATCATTACTCTGAAATACTAATGATGAATATTAGATAAATGATGCGGTGGAGAATTAGTAAGAACACGATCGTGTTACAATGAAACAGGTTAATTGAATGATAATAATAATAATAATAATCGAGATAATAATTAATTTTGAGAATTTTGGAAACAGTTTTTCTTTGCTACTGAAGTTCACGTTAATGTCATTTAATCATTATTAAATATTGTAAATGATTAATTCAGCTGTGTACATAGTAAATACCACGTGTTGAGGCAACTTTAAATTGGAGAAACTTTGAACACATGTTTATTTAGTTCTTTCAGTCAAATGTTTGGTTTAAAGAGGCAAGTGGCCTAATTACTTCTTTGGTTTCATTTACAGCACAGTAGAGCTGGAGATATGAACACAAGTCACTCTAAATCGAGGAAGAAACCCGATATTATGAAAGCTCTGTTATGTAAAAAGGAAATATTAGCAAGAATATTTTGTTGTTTAATTGCTTATGTGAATAAATGTCAGAGTGTTGTTTTAATATTTCTTTTTATCCTGCTTGGTCATCAATCCTTACAACCCTTAAATGCCTCTAGGAAGTGATAGCCAACGATCGAACGGTCCACCTTGGGACTCATCGCTCGATGGCTGGGCTTAGCTCGGGAAAAATGGGGGCAGTATAGTGAAAAATTAGAAATGTTTTAGACACTTTTTGAGTAGTATCTTACAGGATGCCTTTCCAAAAATAGCGAACTACAAAAAGTAACGTTATCTTCAGGAAAAAATAATTAAAACAGCTTTATGTACTACAAACATTGGATAAAATATTACAATATCGATTAATTGAACCTAAAATCACATAAATAACCATGATTAACAAAAACACTGAATCATATTTATGATTCAAGAACATTGCGTATGTCGATATCATCACTTAGGCCAACTTCATCTTCCGTGTGTATAACGTCCTCATCCGGAAGTTCCAAATTAGGACCATATACCTCTTCCGAGTTTTGAAATAAACTTGTTCAGTTGCATTTCCATCTAAATCTTCGTCTGTGCCGGATTCTGCCTCTTGAACTGACAGCACTGAGAATATCTTCTTGGCAATTGACGTATAAAAGTATTCTTCTGAATGAATATGTAAAAACACATTCATTAATCATATTTTTCACCAAAGATTTTACAAAAAATCAATGAATGAATTTATAACTATAACTACTAAATAATTAACAATTTGACTTATAGTTACGAATCTCTCAGGGCTTGGCAATGTATCTCCTGAGATACACTACTTGTAAAGACCGAAATAATTATTATAATAAACTACAATATTTCCATGAAGATAATAGATATAATGCTTATTTACTGAAATATATATTGTGACATTTATTTATAAGTTGTAGTGAACAGTTGTTTCGAAAAATAATGTTACATCTGAAACACAAAATCTGTTCATGTGGCCAGCCATCTTGTAGACTCCTGCCTTGTCTTGTTGTTATATCTAGTTCCACAACATGTCCTGAGAGGGTAGCACATAGTAGATAAATACTTCAGTGTAGTATATAGCAAGGTACATCGCTATGAGTAGCCAACCTTTAATATTTTAGACGCCAGACGAGGAAAAATTATAAGTATCGTATATGATAGATTGCCAAGTTTAGGGTTAATAGTAGTTCTCCCAATGTACCCAATCACGAGAAGACTAGGGCGCGCCTCACCCGAGGTAAGAGTCTATAGCGGTGAGTATTTTACAGAAACGCGGCAGAAGCCAAGAGGACCCAGGAACGGAGGACCCTTGCTCCACGAAGAGTACAATACCATATTCTGAACATGATCGCGAAAACATCCCACTGACCCATTTCAATTGTTCAACCGACCAAAGATGTATTCATGGGATTATTAAAGCCAATTTATTGATACAACCATCTATGAAACCCTCAGAAAAATAAGAGAAATTTGACGTGACCTTCTAAAGAAACAAGTAAAGATGATCAATAGATATGTCATTTATTTTCGAAACAACCGTGAAAAACCTCTCCCTACAATATTTGTAAGATCAGTTGTAATGGAATTGGTGAATCCTTGGATAGCAGTCAGAGCAACAGAGACATGTTTATCTCGCAGTATCAGGCATACATCATTGCAGATGAGTTCGAATGACAAAGAAAAAATCCCCGGGGCTCTCAGGCTCAATTCTTAAAGAGAAAATCTCCAGGAACCCTCAGTATTCAAGTTATAATTATATCAATAGATACGACATATTTTGAGGTCTGTATATGCTGATAATTTGTACATCATTAATAATTGTTATTTCCCCATCTTGCAGTGGTCACAAAAAGCATTCGTCTCAATTCTTAAACTACTAAGTAGCAGGTAGCAAATGAGTCCATCTTTAAGGCCGATCTCATGATACGTCCGGGCCCACCTTCTATTTATGCAGGTGAATTGACAACATATTTTTAGATCCAACTTTCTATAAATTTAGGTTGAAATGTAAGTAAACGTAATGAATGGCAGTTTTAAATAGATCATTTAGAATGTTCATTTATATTCATTTCCTTGTCGATGTGGTGAAACCTACTTTCCGCCTATCACATTTTCTCGGTTGTTGCAGTGGTACAATATATAAGACGTGCTATAAAACATAATGTGACCTTTTTAACTTAATTTGATAAGTAAATTAATGAATCGGTCTCATACATTAGTATGAAGCTTATATCACAATGCTAGATAGTACTTTTTAATCATCAGTCAGTCGTTACTTTCATCTAACCGAGGCAAGTGCGTTTTTTCATCTCTTTCCTGGATAACATGAGTGAAGTTCGGACCTAAATACAGTAATTGACAACCATCCCGCTTGCTAAATATCTAAAGAAGCTATTCACTTGAAGTGCAAACTCTCATAATACTAGTAACCCGAAGAAATGCTCATGATATTTCCTGATATATTTCTGAACATCCCAAAAAAGGACGTGACGAAAAAAGTGTTTAAGAGGTAACAAATAGCACTGCGCGAACTTATGCTCGTTCTTCAAGGACATCGTCCTGGTTAGCACCATCACGACATTAAAATAATTCTCGATATATACTTACGTCCTCATCACCGCACTGAGACCACTGTGTTTAACTCGTCAGTCAATTTGACGGAGAGGCACAGCAAGTGATGCACCAATCTCTCATTATTTTGAAGCGCGATGATCACGTGGCCACAGTCACGCAAGTGCGTTAATGAAAGCTGATCCTCATTCGAGACAATCTAAGTTGGTTCGATCACAGCCTTTAAAAAGAATATCAACAGGAGATTATTTAATAGATTCCTTAGGTGAAGAACAGTCTATAACTACAATCGGTGCTTTATTTTAAAATTCTTCAGGAGAAAATAGAGGGAAATTTCTTTCCCGTAATAAAATGATTGGAATTTACAGCATATGCGACAGAGAAAGCCAAATTACTTCCATAAAGACTGAAATTAGGACAGAGTTCCATTGCACTTGTAATCCGTCCAAACTGATGAACCCCACTATCGGCAGCTCTGAAAAATGGTTTTCCATGGTTTCCCATTTCACACCAGGCAAATATGTGGGCTGTACCTTAATTAAGGCCACGGCCGCTTCCTTCCCACTCCTAGCCCTTTCCTGTCCCATCGTCGCCGTAAGACCTATCTGTGTCGGTGCGACGTAAAACAACAACTAGCAAAAAAAAACTGATGACCAGGCAGCCAAATGGCATCAAATATAAATTTAAATTATTACCAACCTCCCTACCTTAAGGGCATTGACGGAGGGTCAGCAGAATCAGAAAGGAAATGGGATTGTAATAAAATTTTGAACCAAATCATATATGCTTCAATTTATTTATTACAACACTGTGGTATGGTTTTATTCAAGCGCTCAATACAATCGCGGGGAATGAAGGAAGGAATCCGAGATGGCTGTGCCATAGGCCGTGAGGACCGCGTAGCGTTCCGGTAGGACCGAATTCCTCTTGTTGGACCTGAGTCGCAAGCTGTGATCTCGATCATCCAGACCCCAATGCCAGCATTCCCACGCTAACAGTAAACTCTGGAGGGGGTGAGATTTGAACGAGGGGATGCACCGAACATTTGACACAGGTTGACAAACATCTATTTTACAGCGCTTGCAATCACCTTAATTTTAATAAATTAATCCGCCACTAAGCTAAATTCTACAGATCTGGCACTAAACGTTGCTAAGATGATAGTTATAGGGTAACGAGCTAATAAAACTACTTACTTGTGCTAAACTGAGGTATACGCGTATAAATGTGAGTGGCCGTTAGCATTTGGCGAGTTCTCACAAAGGAAGACGATTTGTTTGCTAGGAATTCCCCTTTGAGCTGGCGACCTTGTGAGACTATAAAGGTTGAGCAGAGAATGGAAGCGTCCTCCTATTGCTTTTTGAACGCCGAGTGTGATGCGTCGTGTTCGCGAGCCGACAAGACAATAACTTTGTGAATGTTCTGTTAGACTTGACATAGAATCGTTGTGATTTAGCTCACAAGGGCTAATGACGGCCTGCACTTATAAATGATATCCGACGCGTACGCGAGGAGTGAAATTAACGTGTCCAGTTTGCTAATATGTAACCGCTGACAAAGACAGGTTGCAACCGGGCCCATTTCCCTTAATTTAGTGCCGCCTACTTCGGTCTAAAATCTAGGCGGAGGTTACAGCCAATTATTAGCCAGTACTAAGGTTGTGGTCGTGCATTCGAGCACACTAAGCGGAGAAGTATATTATTCTAAATGAGTTCAACAGTTCCAGATACAGCCGTTATCAAGGAGACAGAACGCATAAACTATCCAGGAGTCGACAAGAGGACATTCATCCCTGTGATGTGTATCGTAGTCATGGGCTAAGCACGCATGACAGAGCGGAATGTAATTCGCCGTTGATGGAGAGGTTGCCGTCAAGTTAAGTCCTTATGTTCTATAAACATGTTGAAGTGATAGCTAGATTCACTAGTTTAGGGTCATTCTAAATAAGAAAATTAAAAGTAAGCCAGAGTGGCATTTGTATTGCTCATTTCAGTAAATTTAAATAGGTCAAGGCTGCTTGCATGAAAATCCCCGAGCTACGTTTTGTAAATATTTAGATGCGATATAAGGGAAAGAGTAGGTTAGATAGAAGTGTGTGTTATTGTGTTTTTATTTTATTCCACTTTATGTTGAGTTAACATAGAGTTGTATGGATAGATTATTCATGAAAAATCTAATGGGCTGTACGCCACCAGTATGGTACCGTTAAAGTGGATTAGACTAGAGGCAGTGAATATTGGAATGTTTTATTGCATGATGCATGAATTTCATCTGTGAGAAGGCGCAACGGGAGAACTCTTAACATCGAAAGTAGAATACGATCTTTAACTGTGATGGCAGGCAAATTCATGGAAATGTACCGGTTGTCGAACCGAGGATTATTTATATGTGAGGCTAGAGAATTGCCTGTGGATATTTACGGAACTGAGATGACAAGAGATAGGCTATGAAATACATGATGTTATATTTGGTGCTATGATGATGCTGAGTTAAGGAGTCGGTCTATCTATATATATATAAAATAGCTTGTCCTGACTGACTGATTCATCATCGCCGAGCCAAAACTACTGGACATAATGAAATGAAATTTTGGGCATACATTCATATTAAGATGTAGGTGCTCGCTAAGAGAGGATTTTTGGATATTCCGTTGCTAAGGGGGTGAAAAGGGGGGGTGAAATTTTAAAATGAGTGCGCCTATATCTCAAAACTTTAAAAGTTTACAAATGTAAAAATTGGTATTTAGAATCTTCTTTGAAAATAAGGAAACACGTATTTTTTTGTTTTCAGAAAATCCCAATAGGAGGGGTGAAAAAGGGTGAAAATGGGGGAAAATGTGTTCAATGCCCTTAATCAGGATACCGGTAGTTATATCTCAGAAACTGAAGATATTACAGACCTGAAAATTGGTACTTTTGATCTCTTTTAAAAATAAAGAAACACGTATTTTTTTGTTTTTGGAAAATCTAATTAATGGGAGGGTGAAAAGGGGGTGAATTTTTAAAATTAGTGAATCTATATCTCCAAACTTTTAAAGTTTGCAGATGTAAAAATTGGTATTTAAAATCTTCATTAAAAATAAAGAAACACGTATTTTTTTGTTTTCGTAAAATCGCAATAGGGGGTATGAAAAGGGGTGAAAAAGGGGTTGAATGCCTTTAATGAGGCTACTTATATCTCAGAAACTGAAGATATTTTAGACCTGAAAATTGGTGTTTGGGATCTCCTTTAAAAATAAAGAAACACGTATTTTTTTGTTTCTGCAAAACCCAATTAATGGGGGTAAGAAAGGGGTAATATTTTAAAATGAGTGTATCTATATCTCAAAACTTTTAAAGGTTATAGGTGTAAAAATAGGTATTTAGAATCTCCATTAAAGATAAAGAAACACGTATATTTTGTTTTCGGAAAATCCTAATAGGAAGGGTGGAAAAGGTTGAAAAAGGGGTCGAATGCATTTCATGAGTCTACTTATATTTCAGAACCTGAAGATATTACAGACCTGAAAATTGGTGTTTGGGATCTCCTTTAAAAATAAATAAACACGTATTTTTTGTTTGTGGAAAATACAATTAATGGGGGGGGGGGTGAAAAGGGGGAGATTTTTTAAAATGAGTGTATCTATATCTCAAAACTTCTAAAGTTTATAGATGTAAAATTTGGTAATTAGAATCTCCTTTAAAAATAAAGAAACAAGTATTCTTTTGTTTTCGGAAAATCCCAATAGGAAGGGTGTAAAAGGGTGAATAATGGGTTGAATGCCTTTCATGAGGCTACTTATATTTCAGAACCTGAAGATATTACAGACCTGAAAATTGGTATTTTGGATCTACTTTAAAAGTAAAGAAACACGTATTTTTTCGTTTTGGGAAAATCCAAATATTGGGGGGTGAAAAGGGGGGTGAATTTTTTAAAATGAATGTGTCTACATCTTAAAACTTTAAAATTTACAGATGTAAAAATTGGTAGTTAGAATCTCCTCTAAAAATAAAGGAACACGTTTTTTTTTGTTTCCTGTAAATCCTAATAGGAGGGGTGTAAAAGGGTGAAAAATGGGTTGAATGCCTTAATTGAGGATACACATATCTCAGAAATGAAAGATATTACAGAACTGATAATTTGCATATGGGATCTCCTTTAAAAATTAAGAAACACGTATTTTTTAGTTTTTGGAAAAGCCAATTAATGTCGGTTAAACAGGAGTGACAATTTGGGGTGAATTTTTTGAAAGACTATATCTACAGAATATCTTGGAAACGTAAAATGTTACAGACGTAAAGAGTGGGTGTAAATCTCCTGTAAATGTAAAGAAATGTAGGTGATTTGTTTTTGGAAACTCCACTTAAGGGGAACTCAAAAGGGGTGAAATTTTAAAATGAGAATTTTTACAGTATATCTAAAAAAACTTAACATGTTACAGAAGTGAAAAATGGTATTTTTTATCTCTATTAAACATAAAGAAACGTGTGCTTTTAGTTTTCGAAAATACCACTTGGGTGGAAGGGGGGGGTTATAAGTGACTGAAAATGGTGATGAATTCTTTTAATTAGGCTACTGATATCTCAAAAATGAAGATGTTACAGACGTGAAATTTGATATTTGCAATCTGCTTTAAAAGTAAAGAAACACGTATTCTCGGAAAATCCAATGAAGTGGGGGGGGGGGGGGGGTGAAAGAATTGAAAAATTAATTGACTTAATTTATGAGAATACATACATCTAATAAAAACTAAAGTTGTTACAGACGTGGAAATTCTTATTTGGACCTCCTTTAAAAACAAAGAAGAACGCGTTTTGGTGGGGAAACCATCTTGGAGGGCGGGAGTGTAAAGGAGTTGAATTCCTTTCATGAGGACACATAAATCGAAAACTGAAGAAGTTAGAGTCGTGATAATTGGTATTTAGAAGATCCTTTACTATTAAAGAAACAAGTATTATTTGCGGGAAAATTCACTTAAGGGGAGGGGGGGGGGGGTTATTGTGAAATGAAGTGTGAAAAAGTGAATTATTTTTATGGAGATACTTATATCTCAAAACTGAAGGTAATAGACGTGAACATTGGTGTTTGGAATCTCCCTTAAACATAAAGAAACAAGCATTCTTTTAATTTTTTATGGGGGGGGGGGTTTGGCGGTAAATAAGCTTAACTTCGGTGGGGTGTAGAAGGAGGTGAGACCAATTGATTTTACTGTTATTAATGTAGGCCTACTTATAAGGATCCTCCGTTGCTCAGGCGGCAGCGCGCCGGCCTCTCACAGCTGGGTTCGGTGGTTAAAATCCCGGCCACTCCATGTATCATTCATGCTGGACAAAACGGAGGCGGGACAGGTTTTTCTCCGGATACTCCGGTTTTCCCTGTCATCAGCCATTCCAGCAACACATAATAATAATAATAATAATAATAATAATAATAATAATAATAATAATAATAATAATAATAATATTTCGGACCGTCGTCAAATGTGCGGACCGCGCTGGAAACGGCTCCGGCCGCGGGTTCAGTGCCGCCAAGGCACCCAATATGACACCACGCCGGATCTCCTGAATGATTTTATCCATATTAAAAATATTATAGGAAAAGATGGCAAAGATTTACGGGCCCAACTGACCGGGAGGAATACCTGAGCCTAACCCGGGAAGTACGAAAACGATTGCTGGAAAGGAAGATTTAAAAATGGGAGGAAACGTGCCGTAAAATAATAGAAAACCAGTCAGATCGGGAATTTTGGTGGATTCTCGCAGAAAACGAGTCAGATCGCGAATTTCGGCGGATTATATATCTAAAACAATAAGCATTCAATTATAAATTTCAGTATAATACCGTAGCGAAGCACGGGTATCTTGCTAGTTATTTATATGAGATTATGTTAGGCGGTGAGCCGTTGGTTTGCTGGCCAGAATTGTGAGTTTCTCTGTAGCACTGGGATTGTTGTCAAGGGCCGCTGTGCCAAATGTTCCTGCCACAGGTAGTCGCACCTTGACTCAGCTGTACACTGGGCAGAAAAGAATAGTGAATTTTTGTTACAAATATTCCCCTTATGCTCATGAATTTCCTGTCAACAAGGCACTAGTTACTTGATGTTTGTGTTATCAACCAGCTGATTTCACTGCCGTGTCAAATGCACCTGCTATGATGTATCTACATGAGATATGTGATGTCCAGTGTCCGGATATGTTGAGTTCTTGACCCGACAGTTCTCTCAAATTCATTGTGTATATTTTTTGTGCTTAATTTACAGGTTTTGGTTATATCATATTGTGAGTTGTATTGTAGTGTCCAGTGTGTTATTTCTTTGTTGTGATGTCATTTCTTTGATAATGGGGAGGCATATTCCGATGAATATCTTCGGGATGAAAGGTTCTGACCTTAACTCTGATCGTGGGTTCAGACCCATGTAAGTAGAGTCTGTAACCATTTTGGAAGGGTGAATTCAGATGCTGTCCTGTACAAGAGTTTAATATATAATTATTTCCGAGTGATTGGTATATATACGTAATTTAGGCCATTACTAGTGGATAAATTATTACTCTTACGCATTACTATTAGGCATTTTCAATACTAGGTTCGTTGGTTCGAAGCCTGGGAGTGACCATAATATGGTACCCATTGTGTCACGGATTTTTAGTTGTTTGTTGGTAACATGTCAGGCAATTTAGATTTTCGAAACGGGGTAGGTAACTTAAAACCTGGCGCATTATAAATGGTGAAGCCTGATCTCTTGTTCGATGCCCAGACAGAGTCATAAAATCTGGCAACCTTACGTTTTAGACAAAGATGTGTGTCTAGTAGTCCTAAAATCGACATTACGTGTGTTTGGTATGTGAATGGGAAAGGGCAAATGTTCTATTGAAATCGAGTATTTATCAGAGATCAATAAATCCTAAATATATGGATTCACGTAGGGTGTAAATCGGCAATCAAGTTACATACAGTAAATTGTAGTGTAAGAAAGGAAGTGAATGAGACCACTGAGCCGATTAGTTAGGCGTGTCAAATTAAAATCCAATAACTCAAGAAAATGACTTCTCACGTATGAGCTAAAACTGGACGATGTTTATATCCTTCAGTTATAAGTCGACACGGCTACAGCCTAGGATTTGTTTTGCACGACAAATCTGCATATCCAGTTAGTTTTGATTTATGACTGTTTATTTAGACACACGAGATAACCTCATTCTCAAGTGAAATTATGTAGCTATAGTTGCATCGATGTGGACAGTTACGGGCTTATAAACCTCAGTTCCGAATATATATGCCTCAACTCGGAACTATAGATGTAAATATGGATGTGTTAATGTCTAACACTTATCGATGAGCCCCTAATTACGAATCATATCCATTTTGATAACATATTCGTGGCTGTGATATTGTGGCACTTTGTTCTGCTCAACCTGCGAAAGAAATAGTAGGTGTGAAAGAACGAGGAATGCGTTTCCTGGATAAAGACATGTGGTGATGGAATTCAATAGAAAAGCTATTTATAAAAGTACTCTGGATAAATCCGCCTTGTCAGAACACTTTCTGTTACAGAAATTTATATGTTCATGACACATGTTTCGAGAACATTAAACATTCTCTTCATCAGTTATCATACAAACCCAACTTGTTTAGGACAGTTGTATGAAGGATGCATTGCGTATTCATCGTCCACTGAAGCAACCCACCTGTGACGGTACAGAAATTTGTCAGTCTGCTTCAGAATGCCAAACCGTGTGGTTCGTAATAGGAAAGACGGCACTGCGTGCTGTACTTGCGAAAGCTTCAAAGAAGGCGGGATTTTTTGTTAATCCTTTCATTCGTAAAAATCAGTCACGTTCAGTTTATGCGTTAGCCCGAGAACTTGAAGAGTACGAAGAAAACTTAAAAAGATTTTAAAGGATGTCCATGGAACAATTCAAGGAACTGGTTTTAAAACTGGGGCCATTAATCAGGAAGAAGGACACAAACAGGAGGAGATATATCTCAATGGAAGAAAGACTACTGAATACTTTGTGGTAAGTCGTATTTGTAATTATTAAATTTTACGCAATCATTTTAACATCAGGTTTCAAAGATTAAAATGTTCGGAATGAATGAAATACATTATTAAAAATGCTTGAGGAAATTGAGAAAGGTAGAAGTAACCATGAAATATTGAACATATCATAACATGCTTCAATTTATTTATTGTAACACTGTGGCATAATTCTGTTCACGCGCTCAGTATAGTCTCAGGAAATGAAGGAAGGAACCCTGGATGACAGTGACCTAGGCAAAGACAACCCCGTAGCACGCCGGTATGAACGATTTCCTCTAGTTCACCTGAGCCGCAAGCCGTGATTTCTATCACCTAGGCCTCAAAAACTGTGTACCAAAGCGCACAAAAATCTCTGGAGGTGGTGAGATTTAAACGAGCGGATGTACCGAACATTTGTCGCAGGTTGGCAAATGCCTCTTTTCCATGGCTGGAATCAACTGAATTTTAATCAATTAATCCGCCACTAACCTAAATTCTACAGATCTGACACCACACGTAATTCACATTGTCCCCGTTAAATTTGGCGATCTCGTGAATATTTTCAACAAATTAATATTAAAAGTTTTATTGTCTGCCGGGAGCTGTAATTTGGGAAGTAGTCAGTGAGCTCCAAACCAGTTTTTTATTCATTCAGAGGGGCGATGTATTGATCCAGCTTCGACAAGGCCAAGGTAAATCACGTGACGAGCCCATGTGCTGTCCTGCCACGCGCAAACGACTGACAGCCAGCTTCTCGAACAGTCTGAGCCAAATACAAGAGACTCGATAACCAATTATCGTCTTCGTAGTGTACACGCCTCCCAAACCAAGGATACAAAAAGCCTTGTTCCGAGTAAATCACTCTCTTGGATGTTCGACTCTCTGCTGGACTACTCTCTGCTGTTCGACTCTACGACACTACGTTACTCGACCACGTGGGATATAACTTTGCAGTATGAGCAGACGCCCGTTCTGCCACAATTTAGTGGAATAGTTAACTAACTCCTATGGAGAAAAATTCAACTTAAAAACCTAGTTAAGTGTGACTATCCAGGAGAATATTCAATAATTCTGCGTGTGGTTGTGCCTATATTAACATTTACCGTCTCAGTTACAGCTTTCACGTCTGCAACGCAACAGAAGTCAACCTGAAGATCGCAGCACATCAAGATGGATAATTCTTCAAGAATCTAACCTCAACTTCATATTGGGACGTCTACTGCCGTGTCTCCATGGATTTCTAAAATGTGAGGCGTATCTGGTCAGGAGGAGGTGACTGACCGGGGAAATGCTGGAATGATTGACTACTACCTGGGATCGAACCTCATCTAAAACTTGAGTACCATTTAACAATTTTATTTCTTTCTCATCTTTGTAAAACTAGAGGTCTTTCTTCTTTAAATCGTTGATCTATTAGTTTTGTAGTTAGAAACGTTTCATTTTTCCATTTCTTGAGGTGTCATGGTGGTTGAGTCATGTGTGTGAATGAAATTTGGAACGTATTAGATTAGATGTGTAGTCTGTCTTTGAATGATTCCCCATACATATGAGTTAGGTATCTAAAAATCACTGACCACGCGATAAACCTTATTTCTTTGTAATACTGAAATTAATCGGACTTGAATTTACGTGTACAACTTGTGAGATAGGGTCGAACCTAGTGTATTTTTAAGATCACTTGTATTTTTTAGGATCGAGTCATCTAATTTTACGATATTTCAGGAGGATTGATAGATGTAATAATCACTTGAGTAATAATAAAATTAACTAAAGATCGGGTAAAAGGGAGAATTAAACGCTCGTGAGCCATAACTTATCTTAGATTCCTTATATGTGAGATTTAATGTGCTCTGTTCATGAAGTGTCTGGAATATGGCAAATCCTGCGGGATATTTATTATGTAATTGAGCAATTGGAGAATTTATTTGTGACAATTGACTTGTTCTTGTGTCATTGGAACACAAGGGAACTTGTTATAAGTAGAGCACGTGTTGCGTGTGTATTTCACGGATAGGGAATAATAATAATAATAATAATAATAATGCGATTGAGGCTCACGAACGCGATAGTTGCGATTTGTAACCCATGTGATGGTAGTGATTATGGATTTTATTGGAATCTTCAATTATATTTCCAAAATTTAGATGATCCTTCCATCGTTGTGAGAAGAATATTTCAACCCAAGTGATATCCCCAATTTCGATCACTAGTCACTCTTGATGATAGAATAATTTCCGTACACGAATTTATCTTCTACTGAATGTTGACGTGGCCATGCTTAAAATTAAAGAATAAACTTATAAGGGCAGGATTCGATGTAAATAATGTATATAAAAGTACGTGTTTCCCTGTATGAATGTGGTGTGTGTGTGTGTGTGTGTAAATACGAGTATTTTCCATGTATCTTGATTGTTCCATTCGATTTTATCTGGTCGTGTACTTGTGGCGACACAGATTACGCTCAACATTGTGTGCCACCTTAAGAAGTTTTTTTTGCGCCCTTAAGGGAAAATTTAATGAGTTTAAGTCGAGGAAGACTTGAAGAGGATTTTATTTTGTTGATTTGTATGATTTAAAAGGAAAGATCATCTCGTTATTTTCGCAAAGGCAAACGATTTGTAAAGTACATTACTATTTAATTAGCTCACACGTGGATAACAAAATTTTCCAAGACATTTATGTTTAAATTTTCGAAACATTTTTAAATTAATTTGAAATGTGAATGCCATGCAGATGTCAGAATTAAATGTTCACAAACGGCATAATTATCTTGAATTCTAATGATAATGAGTCACAATAAATAACTGAAGAATAATTATTTAAAATATAAATTATAATTGCCAAGCGGATAATGTAGTGAGATACATTAATTAGAAACACGATCGTGTGATGGTAAATAACATGTTACTCAAACAAGGCTAGAGATTAATAATAATAATAATAATAACAATTAATTAATTAGGAAAATTTGAAATTAACTTTGATTTTTTTTGCTAGGGGCTTTACGTCGCACCGACACAGATAGGTCTTATGGCGACGATGGGATAGGAAAGGCCTAGGAGTTGGAAGGAAGCGGCCGTGGCCTTAATTAAGGTACAGCCCCAGCATTTGCCTGGTGTGAAAATGGGAAACCACGGAAAACCATTTTCAGGGCTGCCGATAGTGGGATTCGAACCTACTATCTTCCGGATGCAAGCTCACAGTCGCGCGCCTCTACGCGCACGGCCAACTCGCCCGGACTTTGATTTTTATTAAAGCTTATGCTGGTGTAATTTACAAATGTAATATATATTTGAAATGTTGAAATTTATCAGAATTCAGCTTAAACCACGTGTTGAGGCTACTCTTAATTCATAAAACCTCTAGCAACTTTTATTGTAGAACCATAAGCCAGACAGCTGTCTAATTATTCTGTAAAAACCCTTTTGTTAAAGTTTTGAATTCTTTCAGCCAAGTATTTAATTTTAAAAGACAGTAGAGGCCTAATTTTTATTTTATTTTCATTCCAGAACAATAAGGCTGGATGTCGAGAAATACGTGTGATTCTTAAACACTACGGAAGAAAAGAATATTATGAAAGTTCATTGTAAAACAAAACCATCAAGGATATTTTTTGTGATATGCTTATGTCAATAAGTGTCAGAGTGTCGTTTTAAAATTTATTTACTTCGCCTGGTCATCGACCCCTTACCCTTAAATGCCTCTAGAAAACGATAGCCATGAACGAACGGTCTACCTCGGGATCTCTCGCTCACTGGCTGGGCTTAACTAGGCAATAATGGGGGCAATATTGTAATTATAGAGTAACAGGAAGTGATATAATTATTTACTTGTGCTAAACTGAGATATATGCGTATTAACGGGGGAAGCCGTTAACATCTGGCGAGCTCTTACAATGAAAAAGTGTCCGTTTACTGGTGGTTTCGCTTGGAGCAGGCCACCTCGAGAGACTATAAAATCTACTTTGTGAAGGGAAGGGTTCTCCTTCTGGTATGAACGCCTAGTTTGACGTGTCGTGACTCGCGAGCCTACAACACAATTGCTTTGTGAAGTTTGTTAAACTGAAGTAAAATCTCTCTGGTTTAGCTCACAGGAGCTACCGACGGTTTGAACTAATAAGTATTATCTAACACATACAAGAACTGGGTTATTAACGTGTGCGTGTCGTTTAAAATACATCCGCTCAGGAGGGCGGTTTGTAACCGACCCCAGTTACCTTAATTTAGTGCCGCGTACATCGAACTCATATCTGAGCGTAGGCTATAGTCAAATAATAGCCAATACTGAGGTTGTGACCGTGCATTCGATCACGGTATGAGGAGAAGTAGTTGGTTCTAACTTAACAGTTTCAGATACGAATGACATGAAGGAGACGGCGCCCATAATTTATCCAGGAGTCAACAAGAGGGCCCTCATCCATGTGATGTGTACCCTAGTCATGGGCTAAGTACGCATGGCATAGCAGTTATGTGAGTCATCGCTGGTGGAGAGGTTGCTCAGTCTTACCTAAGCAGCGGACGGAAGCGGACGTTGGGAGCGGACAGTGCCGATAGAGCGGGAGCGCAATGTGTGCGGCGAGTGGGAAGAAAGACGGGAGGGAAGAGGAAGATGATTGGTGTGGACCAATATCGGATGGTTATTGGAAGATGGCGGGGAAGACAGGAGATGGAAACAGCCTGGAGTGAAGGAGGTAAAGTAGAAACGAGAATGATGGGTGAGATAATATAGGTGGCAGCGGTGATTATGGTACTGTTAATTACAGGGGGCGTGGAAGCAAATCCCGGTCCGACTCACAGTGGCAAAATGAACTCGCTGAATGAAAGAGCTCGCAACGAGAAGGAGACACCACGGTAGTGGAGATCATACAGGTTATCAGTGAAGAGATGAGGAGGGAGTCCAAGACGAGGATTGAGGAACTGAGGTCGGAGTTCGGTGCCAGAGACGAAAGGAAGGAACACGGAGTGAATGGGGGAGGAACCACAAGACGTGACGAGTGCACATAAACGGAGTGAAAGGGAGAAGACAGAAGCACGAGGTGGCTTGGTAAAAGGGAGGAGCTTGAGCCTGAAAGAAATGTGGTAGAAGACGAGTAACCTGGACGTAGGTGTAATGACAAGAAGTAAAAAAGCAAGCAGTAGCAACAAGTAAATTGTTTAAGCTAAAGGGAACAGTGGAGGAAGTGTGTTATTCGCAGTGGAAATAAGAGTGATCAAGTATTAAATTAGTAGGAGGTGTAGTGTGTGTGGACAAAAGAAAAGAAGTGTAGCAAGGAAGTGGAATTCAAGAACAGACATTAGTAATGAAACGTAAAGAGAAAAGTGCACAGCGACACGGCAGTGGAGGTAACAATGAAACGGGAGGAGAAAGAGTGCTCAAGGACACGGCAACGGAGGCAACAAGATAGCTGGGTTTGCAACGTAAGTAGAAATACAGGAAGGTCAGTGTTCAGAAAAGATTGTGCTGAGTAACGTACCAGGCCGGAAGAGACATGCCGCGTGTTTAAAGAACAGACACCGTCTGCTTACACTATTACATCCTACATAGCAATATGTTATAGTGTAGACACTCTCCGCAGCAATGTATCATGGGTTTAGTTCGCACTCTACATAGCAATATGTTATTGTTTAATATCTATATGCAGCAATGCGTTATTGTTTTAGTTTCTGATTATTATACTCACAGACTACATTTCTGCCACGGCCAGCAGACTATCAATAAGGGTAGATCTCGGGTCAGGCGACAGTGTTTATTCTGCCTATTGTTTTTTTCATGATTATTATATTATTATTATTTATGATTTGTTCATGGGTCTGTTGCTTATCAGGTGACAGTATTTTCCTCTTCCTTTGTGATCTGGTTTAGGTAAGATTTGTTATTTTTTCTCCACATAAATGGATCATACACACATTATGTAGATCTGGAGAAAGAATAAAGAATATGATATGATATGATATGATATGATATGATATGATATGATATGATATGATATGATATGATATGATATGATATGATATGATATGATATGATATGATATGATATGATATGATATGATATGATATGATATGATATGATATGATATGATATGATATGATATGATATGATATGATATGATATGATATGATATGATATGATATGATATGATATGATATGATATGATATGATATGATATGATATGATATGATATGATATGATATGATATGATATGATATGATATGATATGATATGAGAGGTTGCTGCCTAGTTAAGTTCTTTTGTTCTGTAAGCATGTGAAGTTATATCTAGGTGCACAAATTTAGGGATGATTTAAAGAAGTAAATTAACCTTTAAATGTAAGCCAGTGTGGCAATTGTATTGTTCATTGTAGTAAAATTAAATACGTTCAGGTCTGCTTGCATCACAAGTCCCAGAGCCAAGTGTTATATATATTTAGATGGGAATAAGGGAGAGAATATGTTAGATATAGGTGTGTGTTAATGTTATTTGTATTTAATCCAGCGTGTGTTGATTTTAGATAGGACTGTATGGGCAGTTTCTTCATGAAAACCTAATGGGCTGTATGTCATCAGCGTCGTAATGTAAATGAGGATTTGAATAGATACAGTGTATGTAAGGTTGTTTTATTGCATAATGCATGAATTTCAGCTGAGAAAAGAGAAAACGGGAGATCTCTCAAAGTCGAAAGTAGAGTAGGGACTGTAAGTGTGGTGGCAGGGATATTCATGAAAGTATCGGTCATCGAACCGAGGTTTATTTATATGTGAGTCTAGAGAATTGCTATCCCAGGTAGAAGACTTTTACGACTCAGCTGTTGGCTGAGTGCAGAGATAAGAAGTGAAAGTTGATGCAAATGATCCCGTTAACCTCGTGAATTGCCTGACCACTCAGCACAGTTATTTTAATGCTTACGTAGCAAACAAGCTGATTTCACTAGCATATAACATTGTATGGTTATGCTGTGTCTATGTGAGAGATATGCGGTGTCCCGTGCCCGGATATGTTGGGTTCTTGACCCGACACCTCAATCAAGTTCAGTGTGTATATTCGGCGTGTTTTATTTTTCAGAATTGATTAATTTATTTTGCTATTTGCATTGTTGTGTCCAGTGTATGTTTGCTGTAACGTTGTCTTTTGTTGGTTAACGGTAATACATAGTCGGATGGCTATTTTGGGAAGAAAGGTTCTGACCTTTTCCGTTATCATGGGTTCGGACAGTATGGTTAAATAGATGATGAGTTATATATTTTATTGCCCATATCCGGAAGTACCATGCGCTTCTACCCCTGAGCTAGGCCGAAATTAGGACAGAATACGGTATAATATGGAACACTTACAAAGTTTTTACTTAAATACGCATTGCGACCCATAAAAATGTGATTCACCACATAGTTGGAATAGAAGAAGACTATAATAAACTATGCATTCGGTTTGCTAAGGTGTTCCCACCAATCGGATGAGGAAGACTCGTACTGATGGTAGTTCCGAAGCATCTCAGTTGCAGGACGATCAACATGTGATGGGTAGTCATCAGATGTGGTGATGATAGCACTATTGAAATTTTGATGGAGTACAAATCACGTGTGATTGGTTGGGAGAAAATAATGAAATATTTTGTCAATTGTAGCACATTCCTTTTGAACTTTCCATATTGGTGATCTGTCGTGGTTTTCACGTCTGGCAGTAGACTGAGTAAAATAATTTGTCTAGGAATGTCTTCAGTACTGGGGGTCTAATGCCTGCAGAAGTGGATGAACGCTTTGTCGGTAGCTGTAATAGATTTTTGACATTTCGTTTTTATTAACAGTGCTATTTGTCTTTATTTTCACAAATACAGACTAAATTGTAGTATACGCTGATGGCGAAGATGCTGAAGCAGTCTGAGATACACTTGACGAATTGCTTGTATCTGATGGAGTGAGTACGGCTGAAGGCTCGTCTTCGTGAAATTCTTTATATTTATAGAATTTAAAGTATTGGGTGATAGATTCACCTTACTCTTGAGGTATAGGAGGCAAGTTTTCAGTAACATATTCTAGGGATGGCTTCACGAAAGGAACTAAAATTTGTAGCACCCCATTCTTTCTTTGCCTCCACTAAGACAGAATTTCAAATTTCTTGAAAATCCATTCGGATAATACTCCACTTGTTCTTGCAGAGAGAAAAACAATAATATATTTATAAATTAATGAAATCAAATAATGAAATCAAGGAAAAATCGTCATAAAACAACTGGTTTGAATGGTTTTGAACAGTGGCACAGCCAGGATTTTGGAAGGGGGATTTCATTCAATGAGGTAATCACACTAATGACGTTGTAAATAAAGGTTACAGACCTCTTCATATGGCTATGAGGGTATCTAGGGGCTGCAGTGAAGATGTAAAAGAGAGGGCGTATTATGTCTCTGATAAAACCCCAATTAGGAAGGATTCCTGTGTATGAGACTTAAAACAGGTTTGCATTGTATGAGAAGTAAGAAAGATACAATGGAAAGCAGCACGATTTGTTCTGCGTGATTTCCGGCAAAAGGTTAGTGTTACAAAAATATTTCAAACTTTGTGCTGGGAAAATTTGGGAGTAAGGGGATGAGCAGCTCGGCCAAACGATATGTACGTGTCAGTGGAAGGATGCGTGGAATGATATTGGTTAACGAAAAATGTTCTCTGGTGCTTTTAAGGGTAGGAAAAATCATAACATGAAGATAAAGTTAGAATGTAGAGGACAAATTGGGGCAAATATTCTTTTTAGGAAGGGGAATTAGGGGCTGGAATAATTTATCAAGGGAATTGTTTGATCAATTACATATAAGTACTTTAAACTCATTTAAAGGGGGCTGGGTAAACAAGTGATAGGTAATCTGCCACCTGGGCGACAGCCCCAAATGCAGATGAGTACTGATTTCAAATTCGTCCCCCACTCATCATTTTGTCAGAGTCAAACTAGAAAGATAACGTAGAAGAAATGTACATCTAACTACATTTTATGTCTCTGTATTATTGTTTCAGATACCCCGGAAGCGGACGCAGTTTCTGCTCGCTATCGTGTTACTTTGCGTGGAAATTGTACTGTCGGAATAATAGTGAAAGATTGTTGTGAAGCACTTTAAACAGTGCTGCACGAGTAGTATATGCCAGTACCAGATAAATCTCTCTGGAAATAAACAGCACAACGTTTTGAAGATATTTGGAACCTACTGTTGTCAGACCGTGCCCTCCATATATTTTACACTATGCTTGACATTGTTGGCATTAATGCCCAGGTCATTCTAGGTGCAACACCGCGGAACAAATGACGTGGAAGAAGTTCCTGAAAAGTTTGGCAATGGAGCCTATGAAGTCATGTGTACTTGCTACGGCGTCAGCACACGGCATTCAAGTTGATTTACGGATCAGCGTACAGAACAGTCATTGACATAAACAAAAACAAACAAATCTGCAGCCAGTTCAAACCAGAGACACATTGAAATGTGGCGTCTGCCCTAAAAGACAGGATGGAAAAGCCTACTCAAGCTGTGAAAATGCTAAGTGGCAAACAGCGATGAACAGTCTATAACACTTTGTCATTCCTGCCAAGAAATATACTGAGAACGAGACTCCTTGTTAGTTCTGGCACTACTTTAGCATTGTTTTGTAGTGTACCCAATGTAGTGACACGCTTTGATAAACGTCTTAGAGTGAGAATTTCTTCATATACGGAAATGTATAAAATTTTCTTAATAAGTTCGATAAATTTTAGAGATATTTGGTCTATTTACTTGCATGTAAGAATAAATCATTGTATTCTATGATATTTTATAAACTTGAAATTAAATTAATACCTCCGATTATTATTCCCAACTAGTTTACCTAAAACAAAATGTAATTGTAAACTAAACCATGCTGAAAAACTTAAGAAATCGGGGGTTGAGCGTTGCGCTCTCACGCCTACCGACGGGGTGACTCCATTATACGTCGACCAACGGCGTGTGAAGATTCCTCATAAACCACACCAATGGCGTCTGTTTGTATCAAAGTATCAAAGGTGTCTTACTGAACAATGGGAACAATTTTCCGCCCATATCAGTATCTCATTGTGCACAACTGAAAGAGGCTTATTCAAATATCACGCTGTTCTTGGAAAAACTAAAATACAAATGCTGCAAATAGGATATTTGTGGTGATTTTAAGACGTTGGGATTTCATCTAGGGTTCCATGATTGCCACACAAAATATTATTCCTTGCTCTTGAAGGACAAAAATATGGATCAGTCTCGTAGCATTTCCTTGCTATTGAAGATACGACACGGAACGTTTATTTAGCTCTTTCAACCCTGACCTCTTGGTATATAATACATTGTAGTATATGGAGACCAATTTAATCCACCTCCCAATCGTCCAATAAATTCCAAGCTTGACGCACCACTTAGAAGGCATTCACTGGAATAAAATTATCCATACGAGCAACACTGAAAATTGCTGCCAGCCTTTGACGAACATTATGTTTGTTACTTAGTAGAAATATACTACGGTCTTCACTACGGTGCAGTTATTGGTATTAAAACGGTAAGCAAGGATCCTATTTCAGGTTTCAGAATCATTTAGTTGTTTACTTATAATAAAGCCCCTTGTGTAACGTTCTTTCAACAACTCTCCTTCTCACATCCATCGGTATTATTGCCCTTATAATATGCAATTATTCGTATCAGTAAATCTTCCATCAGCAGTCATATACGCATAGGAATTGTGCTAGTAATCGATCACACAGCCTTGATAATAGAGAGTGAAGGTCTATCCAACTGAACCACGCGGTAAATCCTTTATCATTTTCATTAAAGCACATTGCTGTAGGAGACAAAGTCTTGACATTTTTTCAGCACTATCTATAAAGTTTTAGAAGTATGTTATTATATCAAAGTAGTCATAGACTGACCGATCACGTAGTGGCTAGAACATATCGCTCAGGGTTCAGTCTACAGTTTCAAACTTGTTAGCAAAATAATATCATGCTGTGGAATTACAAAGGACAGCAGAAAATGAAATACATATTTTACATCTGAAAAAACTGCATGACATATCCTAGGGGGTATAAGCGCTCGACATATCATTTCTACTTCACGATACATTAGCCTCAAAGTGAGTTTACGTTGGATTGTTGATGGCGCTGTTGCTCAGGTGTCTAGGGACACAGAACTCATTACATCAATGTTATTCACTGACAGATTTTCCAGTCGGAATTTCCAGGTATGCTCGCCCATAAAGAAGATTGTTCGTATTGTGTGTTCCACGAGACACGCCCTTGTTTTTTAAGCAACGGAAATAGTTAATCTAATCCAGAAAATTATCCTGAAAACTGACTATTGATTGGATAAACTGTTAACACCTATTTGAGCCAATTTTTCTCTGACAGTATTCAGCACAGTGATCTTTAATTCACCATAATTAAGATCACTGTCCCCTTAAAATTATGATAAAATTCAAAATTTTACTGAAATTAAAATACTAACTTATGACAAGTATCATAGATCAGATATTATTATTATCATTGTATCAGGGGTGCACTTTCCCCTCCTAGTTAAAGTGCCTCCTTAGAGGTTGTCTCCGTCTAAGATGAAGGCTCTCAAGGAGGTCATCCACAAAATGTTGAGCGATAGTTTTATTCGACCCTCTAAGTCGGCTTATTCTTCATCTATCTTTCTTGTACCGAGCTCGATAGCTGCAGTTGTTTAAGTGCGGCCAGTATCCAGTATTCGGAAGTTGGTATGTTCGAACCACACTGTCGGCAGCCCTGAAGATTGTTTTCCGTAGTTTCCCATTCTCACACCAGGCAAATGCTGGGGATGTACCGTAATTAATACCACTGCCGTTTCCTTCCCACTCCCAGCCCTTCTTTGTCCCATCGTCGCCATAAGACCTATCTGTGTCCGTGCGACGTAAAGCAACTAGTAAATTTTCTTTTTCTTGTGCCTAAACCACAAGGCGGCTTCAGGCCAGTAGTTAATTACAGGGCGTTGAATCGTTAGATTGTTCTACAGTCAGTACCCCTTCCCGACTAGCATTTATGTTTTTCTTGGTTTCGTAAGGCTAAATTCTTCACCACCTTAGATCTAAACCAAGCCCATAATCAGATACCTCTTGTGGAAGAACAGATACATCTCATTACTTTCGCTACTGACTGGAATCTGTACGAATTCAACCGCGTGCCATTCGCGCTCCCCACGGGCACTGCGTTTCACACTAGATTGATATATAGGGTCTTCTCTGATATTTAATTTGAATATCTCTACTATTATTTAGACGATGTGGTTTCATTCCCAGGGACTTTCGAAGAACGTCTAGCTCTTCTGGAGGAAGCACTAAAACGCCTTCGTTACGTTGGTTTGACGGTTAAGCTGTCAAAGGTATCTTTTGCTAAATCATCTTTGTCATACTCGGGGCATATTGTTTCTCCTGATGGGGTTTCGGTAGATCATTCTGGAACTCAAGCCATCCGTAATTTCAGGCCTCGCAAAGATGTTAATTGGGTTACGAGATTCAGCGGTATGGTAAATTTCTTTAGAAAATTCATCCCAAACTTCGCTAACTGAGCGGCATCCCTGAATCCTCTTCGCAGGAAATGTGTTAAATTCAAATGGGGTTCTTCTCAAAAAGCCAGTTTCGGGGACCTCAAATTAGCCCTCTGCAACAGTCCTGCCTTCGCTATACCTGATTTTTCTAGGAAGTTTATTGTACAGACCGACGCGTCTTTACCCGCTGTCGCTGCGTTTCCTCTACAGGAATCTCAACTCGGAAGGCGGCCCATCGCCTCTTCGTCTCGTACCTTGTCATCATCAAGAGTCGAAGTACTCTGTATTCGAATTAGAGGGACTTGCCGTACCTTTTGCATTAGAAAAATTCCGCCTTTAGCTGGAACATGTCGAATTTGAATTAGAAACCGACAACCAAGCTCTACGTTGGGTGTTAGCAGGGCCCCGTCGTACCGGGCGCATCGCCCGCTTGGCTATCAGAATTTTAGCTTTCCAGTTTGAGGTATGGCACATTCGGGGATCTGAGAATATGGTCGCCGAAAGGTTAAGCAGATTGTTTTTCAGTTATCCTGACCCTTTTGATTCAGATCAAGGCCCTCCGCCTTATCTCTCCACACCTTCTGGTATAAGTGCCATTCTAACCGATGCCCCTATGCTATATAATGACATAGCGAAATGCCAATGTGAACATCCGGCGGTGGCTCCCATTATTGAAACCCTTTCACACCCATCTCTAGCCGAGCGGGTTAATCTCAATCTTCAATCAGCACTTATCGCCTTCCACCAGAAGATCATTCGCGTTAGGACATATCCTTGCATTGGCTAGCATTAGCTTTCAACCCGCCCGTTCATGAGTCATACAAGTGTTCTCCAATTTCGTTTATGTTTAAGTTCGTCCCAACACACCCATGTCAAATTTGAAGTCGATCAATGAGTTATTACCAGAAACAATAGATCCAGAGAATTTCCGGGATGTATGGAGGAAAGCTGGAAATAACCTTAAGGCCTCTAATAAGAGAGTAAATGTGATGTACGACCATGGACGAAAACCCACAAACTTAGAGATTGGAGATCAAGTCATGGTTAAACATATTGCTCCCGCTGGCAAGCTTGCCCCCGGATTTCATGGACCTTGTTTTTATTTTGGATTTTCTCACACCTGTCACCCTTTGATGAGCAATCCGGAGACTGAAAGTGTTTTTTTGTGTTCACTTGCCTCAAGTAAAGCCTGTGTGAAGTCCTTTTGCTTTATTCATTATATGCCACCGAGTGATTAAGTTGCTGATTTAATTATGTTTCTTTCGTTAGGATATTCATAACTTATAGTATTACAGGAATTTAAGATAACGAGGACTTCTCCTATTGTTCATCTAAAATGATGTGTGTAAATGAATACTTGTTCATTGTGATTAAGTTGTATCCTAAAATTTAATTCTTTTTGTTAAAATTCTTTAGTAAAAACCTTCCGTTTGATAATAAATATTCTGCCATCAGCCGCCTAGTAAACAACATGTTACAGTGCCAGCATTACATCAGAGGACATGTGAAATCAACCTGGGAGAGATGTCGGTGCGGGGTATGGGCCCACCTCGTTCCGACTAAGACTCAGAATAAACTACCTCCTTTGGGCCTGTCATCGTTGGAAGATGCCGTGAGGCTGGACTCCACCTCCCACTCTATCCCTGAGCGGAACCGTGCTTCTTTGTCTTTGGCTGTCATCAGCTTGGCTTCAGCTATCAGCATATCATCGGGAGGATGGTATCTGAGGGTACCTGAGGTGTCCGAGCGTATCCATCCAGACAGTGGTGGCTGCGGCCGCTCTTGGCCGTCAACCCTGGGCTCTACAGCCCGGACTTGGACTACTTCGGCGATGCTATCAAGACTACTCTACTCCAGTATCCGAAACAAACAAGTAAGAAAGGACCCTCCGTCAAGATATACTCCGACTTTTCTATGTATTTGTATTGAATGTATTTGTACCGGGAGGTACATCTCAACGCCGCGCATTCAAAATTAGCGCCCAAATGAACTCCTCTATTGGTCACACAGTAAAATTGATAACACAACAAGTTGGAACTTTAATCAGAAGATGTCTCCACTGAAATATTGAGTAATTTTGTTATTGTGCAGTTTCATAAACTGACTGAATTTCTCCTTGTTTTCTTTTGATATACATCAAGAAGTTTGGACATTTTCTTACAGATGACACTACTAAAAACTATGATCATGCACTCTGGTTCAAGGTGGATGAACTTATAATTTAAAAACGTTTTGTATTTCTAGGTTTTTGTAACTGAACTATGTTCATTTATTTTTGGGTTGGCAAGATTTCCTTTTTTCTTTCCACCAGTTTTGAATCTGGCCAATGAAACATTTCTTTAATTAATTTTCAACCTATCACAGGCTTCTTATTCGATTTTGAGTGTTACTTTTGAATTTAACCAATAAAATTAAGAGGGTGTGACCTGATTAATCTTGAATGATCTCGAACCTTCACTGAGGTTTTATAAACTGCGGCTTTTCACGTTTCTTGGCCAATTGATCGTCGTCTATCTGAGTGTGTGTGTTTAAGCAGGAGTCGGGCGGCCTCTTACTTTGGCAGCTAGAACATCTATAAGGTAATGGCCACATAACTTCATTCTTTCTTGCTACCTCCGCAAATTGTAAATTGGGGATAGAGAGTGAGTTACCCTCTCGAGCCCCCCTTCATCTTGGTTTGAGGTGACTACGTTTTGTAACTGGCTTTCCTTCAGTAATAGGTTAAAGTAATTTCTATGCTAGTCACCTCAGTAGTTTGGGAATAGCCCCTGTTTTATCAGCCTAGAGCCCGGTAGGTTTTATGTTTTCATTATCTTGGAGCCCAGTGTATGCCTCCATTCCTTTTGTGTTTGGGCCAGTTATTTAACCTGTTCTTTTTCCATGAAGGCCCCGTAGGTTGGGTATTAAATAGCCCTGTATAAAATTACTTTCAAATTGTAAGTTGTGCCTTGAGAGGCCAGTAATTATAAGTTGATGTTGCCTTGAGTAGGCTTGGAAATCTGAGAGCATGTTAGCTCTTTTCAAAGTTTTGTAACTGTAAAGTTTGCCTGTGGGAGGCTAGATATTTCATTTAGGGAGCAAGTGCTCTTGAATCAAGGGGTTTTCTGCCCTTGGATAAATGTTTCCCTAGTGTGAATTAAAGTTTTGGTAAACTGAATCCGGTGTCTCTGACATTATAAAACTATGGTCTTGAAGCCCAGGATCTGTAAAAATCACTAATCTTGGACTTTCCTAGTCTTGTCTCAAGATTGCTTTTGTACCTGCTATATTTTTATGTTCACCAAGTGAAAATTGTTAAGTTGTTGTTTTCAAAGATGAAATATAACCTTCAGTTCAAGTTTTAAATTAATTTTGATATTGTAGATAGACCCATTCAACCCGGCACCTTCTTTAACCCCTTTCTGCTCCACGGGTATTCCCGGAACAGTGTTTATCAAAATTAATGTACTTCAGGATTTCAAGCCTGTTCATCCCATTATAAAACCTTAGGGGCGTGGGGGTCTGTGGCTGGGGTACACCTTCCCCGGCTAGTTAAACTGCGCACCTTCTCTAAGGCTATCTATGTAAACAAATTTGATGTTTTGAACTAAAAGATAATTTCGTCTTCAACTGCTAGATGTCTCTACCATCGGTTAATTTTCTCCCTCTGGCCGGCTAAACTCTAATTATTTCATAAAAGAATGTTTATTTTTGATGTTTATAAACGTGTTTTTTATTGCTTTTTAATGTTCCGAAATTGTCGACAGTTCAGTTGGCACCTCCTCGATTGTAATCAACCTATCATTAACATGGAAATATTTTCCCTAGCCAATTAAAACCGGAGGTGTGTATAGGAATCCAACCTATCAGTAAAGATTTCTGGAATCATCCTCTTGTGCTGCTATAAAAGTAGAGCGCCTTAGAGCCGTATTGTCTGAATTGCCCCAGTACTTGGGAGTGCGTCGTATCTGAAGGGGGTGCAGGGACGAGGCCGGCATGAGGCAGATCCCGCGGCACAAGGTAATGGCGGAATTTATCCAGATGTGTGATAGTCTCTGCGGACAATTTGTGGGGAAGTTTTCAATCTCTTTGTTTTATTGTAATTTTGCAAAAGCTTCTGGTTTAAATGTAGAATTTCGGCAGGTCTGTGGACACTCTTCTATTCCCTACTGGGAAATATGTGACGTAAGGAAACGAAGAGTGTTTACCCTCTACCGTATACCATTCAACCTTGCATGGGATGACTATTGTTTTACAAAGGTCCAAATTTTGTAAATCTTCTTGGCAATAATGTTTCTCATTTAGTCCCACCAGTGTAGTATAAGATTAGCCTCTGTGGGCCATAAGCCCACATAGGATTTTTACTATTTCTTGAAGGAGTGCAAGAGTTTTGCCTCCTTGCCTTTTGTTTATGGCCGGTCATGTGTAACCTTTTTTCTTTTCCATTAAGGCCACGTAGTATGGGTTATTATGACCCCGTGTATTCTTTTCACAGTGTAAAAGTTTCCTCGCCTAAGTTCCAGTTGGAAACAGTAACTATTGTGCAATGGATAAGCGCACGTTGGGGCAACTGTGCAAGAACACTTTAATATGAGGAGGTACTTAATACGCCGTAAGAGAATGATGCCTCCGCGAGGCTAGACTGTAGTATTGTAGAGCTAAGGATCCTGAGTAATGTAACTTCTGGGAGCAAATCCTATTCTCGTAAAATGTTGTACCTGTCAAGTGCAATAAGGCACCTTTCTATGTAATGTAACTGCCTGCTTATTATTACAAATGTTGGTAGCTGATGATCGGACTTCTAAATCCCTTATATTGTTAGAGCTGACGAGATCATTAATAATCGGTTCTATTGTCTTTTTATTCTTGCATATTCTCTATGTATCAATTTTTACTAACAAAACGAAAGGAATAAAATTTTGTTATTTGTTGTCTTAAAAGTTGCTCTATTTATTTCCCTGTCCAGCCATTCAATCCACACGCTTCTTATCCCTCTCTTAAGCACAGAAACCCCAGAACAATGTCGATGATGATTATTATTATTATTATTATTATTATTCTTATTATTATTATTATTATTATTATTATTATTATTATGATACACCTATTAGGAACTATATTCAAGCTGACATTCTTAGATACCTGTATAAGTGAGAAAGAACTATAGAACATGTCCCAAGATAAAGCTTAAAATGTGGAAAGAGAACGTAGCCAATATACTAACTTACAAATCGCCTGGGAAGGAATCCCTCTTCAACACTGTTCGACTCCAAAATATCTGGGAGTGATTCTGGACCGTACGCTTACGTATAAGAAACATTGCCTAAACGTGAAACAAGAAGTGTCTGCCAGAAACAACATAGTGCGGAAACTTCGAGGCACCACCTGGGGAGCTCACCCTTGCACCGTGAGAACAAGTGCGCTAGCACTGTGCTACTCCACTGCTGAGTATGCATGCTCCGTGTGGCATAAGTCCAGCCATGCCAAAAACATAGATGTAGCACTGAATGACACCTGCCGTATTATCACAGGTTGTTTAAGACCTTCTCCCATAGATAAACTCCACTGTCTCGCTGGTATAGTACCACCTGAAATCCGACGTGAGATTGCTGCTAGGCATAAGAAAAGCAAGGCTATGACTATGGAAGCCCATCCTTTGTATGCCTGTCAACCAGCACATCCTAGGTTGAAATCAAGAAAGAGCTTTTTGACAACCACTGAAGCTCTTAAAGGAACACCACAACAAGCAAGAATCTCAATGTGGCGGGGAAAATGTCAACATTTGAGAGAATGGATGGTTCCAAAGGAAGAACTTCCTCCTGGACATTCTGAAAAGTGGACAACATGGAAGGCTCTCAATCGATTACACTCCAGTACCACGAGATGCAAGACCAACCTACAGAAATGGGGCCTTCCTGTGGAGACAGCTTACTGCAAGTGTGGTACTAAGCAGACTAACGAGCATCTTCTACTGTGTCCATCTTCTCCAGCCACTTGTACCATTAAAGATCTAATGAGGGAAACTCCTAATGCACTTGTCGTGGCCAATTTTTGGCCAACCAATGTTTAAAATTTCCTTGCTTAATTTTTGTCTCTCTTACTTGGTACTTCTGACACGATAAATAAATAAATAAATAAATAAATAAATAAATAAATAAATAAATAAATAAATAAATAAATAACTGGAGTAAGGATACTTTGGAATAATAGAAAGGCAAGACCCATCACTGAAGGCATAAAATTCATATGAGGAAGGATTATACACCAATCATTAGTCATACATATTTCATGGAAATATATGACGTTGCAGTTATCGGTACTAAACGTTACAGTAAGCTAGCAACTCGGTTGGGGTTGCAGAATCTTTAGTCGTTTACTGTTAATAAGAGTACGTTTGTTTGGTATATTTATTGTAACGTTCTTTCAACAACTATCGTTCTAACATCCATCGGTATTATTGCCCTTAACTGGTATGTATTGTTTACGGTGTCAGTAAATCCTGCATTACGTGATGATATTGAGCTACGAGGAATTAAAGATTAGTATTAGGCCAGTTATGCATGATAGTCGATTTAGAAACTCACTTAAGAGATGGAAGATCGGCTGCGAATTTCATTTTCAATGTATGAAGTACACTCGCAGAAAATTAAATCCCACCACCGAAAGACATTACTTTAGAGGAATGCAATCTAGGCTTATCAAATGTGTACGTAACATACGTATTTGGTTAAACATTCCAGGACACAGTTTGAAGTGTACAGACCGGGAAAGGGTAGCGCTGACGCTGATTCAGAATAATTTGATAAGATAATCAGCTGTGTGGGAAACGATAAGGAAAGGATCGTAATTGTAGTGGGTGATCTCAATTTAAGAAATGTCTACTGGGAAGGTAATGCGAACGACAGAAAGTGTGAACAACAAATGGCAAACAAAATAATATGGGAAGGGCACCTGATTCAGAAAGTGATGGAACCAACTAGAGGGAAGAATATTTTGGATGTGGTGCTGATAAAACCAGATGAGCTATATAGAGAAACCGAAGTAATAGATGGTATTAGTGATCACGAAGCTGTTTTTGTCGTAGTTAAAAATAAATGTGAAAGAAAGGATGGTATTAAAATTAGGACTATTAGGCAGTACCATATGGCTGATAAAACAGGCATGAGGGAGTCTTAAAAATCTAACTATGATCGCTGGAAAGTGATATGTGTAAAGAAATGGAATCAGAGATAAGGCTGTTTGCAGATGATGTTATTTTGTACAGAGTAATAAATAAGTTACAAGATTGTGAGCGGCTGCAGGGTGACCTCGACAATGTTGTGAGATGCACGGTGGGCAATGGCATGATGATAAACGGGATTAAAAGTCAGGTTGTGAGTTTCATAAATAGGAAAAGTCCTCTCAAATTTAATTACTGTGTTGATGGGGTGAAAGTTCCTTTTGGGGATCATTGTAAGTACCTAGGTGTTAATATAAGAAAAGACCTTCATTGGGGTAATTATAAATATGATTAATAGTAAAGGGTACAGATCTCTGCACATAGTTATGAGGGTATTTAGGAGTTGTAGTAAGGATGTAAAGGAGAAGGCATATAAGAATCAGGTAGGACCCCAACTAGAGTATGGATACCAGTGTATGGGACCCTCAACAGGATTACTTGATTCAAGAACTGGATACAATCCAAGGAAAAGCAGCTCGATTTGTTCTGGGTGATTTCCGACAAAAGAGTAGCGTTACAAAAATGTTGCGAATTTTGGGCTTGCAAGACTTGGGAGAAAGGAGACGAGCTGCTCGATTAAGTGGTATGTTCCGAGCTGTCAGTGGAGAGATTTCGTTGGAGGACATCAGTAGACGAATGAGTTTGAGTGGTATCTTTAAAAGTAGGAAAGATCACAATATGAAGATAAAGTTGGAATTCAAGAGGACAAATTGGGGCAAATATTCGTTTATAGGAAAGGGAGATAGGGTTAGGAATAACTTACCAAGGAAAATGTTCAATAATTTTCCTATTTCTTTGCGATCATTTAAGAAAAGGCTAGGAAAACAACAGATATGACATCTGCCATCCGGGCGACTGCCCTAAATGCAGATCAGTAGTGATTGATACAAGTAAGCGCATGCAAGCCGCGATTTTGAATGCAAGCATGCAAACGTGCATGCATTATGTTGTATAGGTGTCGTACGACATTTTGCAGGATGAAGGACCAAGCCTGTTGTACTTAGTGAGTCAAATCAGCAACGCATAATGCTGATGTTGGATGACACTGGACTTGTCCCATGTCTCATACGATCAGTCCAGTTTGAGCTGTGGCAGAGTGCTGTTCGCTGTACTCTGCCTTCATTGCGTGTGATCTTGGTGCGTTAATATTTTCCAGTAAAATATAGTAAACTGACAACGGCAACCAATTACATTAGGAGAAGTTCAATAAAATGTGCATTTACCGACAACGGCCAGCAGAAATTCATGAATGGATTCAGCTAATCTTAAAACTTAAAGTTGATAAACTGGAAGCCATTCAACTCGACAATCTGGAAACCGCTGTCTACATCAAACTAATCAGTAAACTACTAATGGAGAAGAACTACGAACGGAAAATCACAGGTACGAAAATTTAATGGTTCCTTCTCTGATATTGTTATAACATGTGCAGTTGTTGATAGTAATTTGGTCAAAATAATAGAAATGCCGAACGAGAATATAATATAATTTTAGCAAGTCTGGGAACGTAAGGGAAATCAGAAATGAAATATGGCCTTCAACCTACATCTATAACATTTACAGTGGTATCAGAGCTATGCGAACAGAACATAAAACTACCGTACCACCAATCGTGGCAATAGAGGAATATGAAGCGCAGGCGATATATGAACGGCAACCTAAATCTTGCTTTTACTGCAACGCTACAGGTTACTTTAGACAATATAACCCCATACGGCGAGGCGAGTACGACAACAAAACAGGGCCCAGAGTGCTCAGTAAGATAGTTGCGGATAGGGAATGTCACACTGATACACCCGCTGTAGTAGAGCTGGATACTGTTCCCACAAGCATACCTCACACAGAAAAACCTGCCCCAGTACAAACACGGGCTGCAAAACAACACGAAGTGGATGAGTCACCTACTCACTCCAATGCCTTATTGCCAACACAAGTCAGCCAGGCAGCCGCACCGAAAGACATATCCACACAGCAACAAATACAGCGATCAAAACAAGACGAACACGAGCAAACAACTTACATCCGATAATAATTATTGTCAACACAAGAATGAAGGTCATGTCGGAACAGAACTTTCTCAATACATAACTATAAATATCAAATTGTAAGTGCATCTATCGACACTGAGGCGGAGAATATAACAAATGCTAGGACACTTGAGAACCCAGGAGAGAGAGGGACATAAGTAATCAACCACTGATAAAGAGCGTTATTCAAGGCATTACGACTAATAGCATGCAATTGGCCGATGAGATCGAAGCGGAAACCTCGAAATTTATGGAAATACAAGAGACCAACCAAAGAAGTTGCTCTTTCGAAATGCAAAACAAAAGTAAAAACACATCGACGCTCGAGGGAGGTAACACAGAAGCCATACAATAGCAAAGACCCGCAGCTAGAGGGGATTAGAGTAGGAAATAGACGATACAGTCCCTCCCCCATCTCCGTTGAATGTATTAGGAGAAGAAACATGCACATTTTCACATGTATGATGGTAACATACACACTGATGACACTAAATATTAATTGTATTCAAACAGCAAGTAAACACTCGCTTTTAAACAGACTATACGTGACCAAGACGTGGATATTATTATGTTGCAAGAAGTGGCAACCGAAGACCTTGCCCCCATTCCTGGATACGATAGAATTATTAATGTTGACGAGCACAAGCCCGATACAGCCATATACATTAAGGTCAATGCTGTATACCATACTCGGACACAACACTCCTGCCAAATTCTAGAGGAATCAGCATGCGTATTTGGGACTTTCTAATTGTTAACATCTATGCCCCATCAGGCTCACAAGCAAGGACGCAAAGACGGCTTTTCTATATCACAGAAATCTTTCTACTTATTTACTGACATGGAGACAATACCATCCTTAAAGGTCATTTTAACGCAGTATTATCACCCATAGACCGAACAGGACAGTTCCGGATGTCCCGCGCTATCTCATTTATTAAAAGAGCTAAGCCTAAAAGACGCATGGTAACTGAAGCAACAGAAGTCAGCTGGATATACGTATTATTAAGAAGGTAAAGTGAAATGGCGTATGGCTTTAATGCCGGGTGGCGCTTCTCGACTAGATAGAATATACACTGACTGACAGAGCAAATGCAACACCAAGAAGGAGTGGTCAGAACTTTATGCCAATTGCAGGGTAGACTGACGTCACTGAGGTATGCCCATGATGTGAAATGCGCCGCTGTGCTGCGCACGTAGCGAACGATAAATGGGACACGGCGTTGGCGAATGGCCCACTTCGTACCGTGATTTCTCAGCCGACAGTCATTGTAGAACGTGTTGTCGTGTGCCACAGGACACGTGTATAGCTAAGAATGCCAGGCCGCCGTCAACGGAGGCATTTCCAGTAGACAGACGACTTTACGAGGGGTATGGTGATCGGGCTGAGAAGGGCAGGTTGGTCGCTTCGTCAAATCGCAGCCGATACCCATAGGGATGTGTCCACGGTGCAACGCCTGTGGCGAAGATGGTTGGCGCAGGGACATGTGGCACGTGCGAGGGGTCCAGGCGCAGCCCGAGTGACGTCAGCACGCGGGGATCGGCGCATCCGCCGCCAAGCGGTGGCAGCCCCGCACGCCACGTCAACCGCCATTCTTCAGCATGTGCAAGACACCCTGGCTGTTCCAATATCGACCAGAACAATTTCCCGTCGATTGGTTGAAGGAGGCCTGCACTCCCGGCGTCCGTTCAGAAGACTACCATTGACTCCACAGCATAGACGTGCACGCCTGGCATGGTGCCGGGCTAGAGCGACTTGGATGAGGGAATGGCGGAACGTCGTGTTCTCCGATGAGTCACGCTTCTGTTCTGTCAGTGATAGTCACCGCAGACGAGTGTGGCGTCGGCGTGGAGAAAGGTCAAATCCGGCAGTAACTGTGGAGCGCCCTGCCGCTAGACAACGCGGCATCATGGTTTGGGGCGCTATTGCGTATGATTCCACGTCACCTCTAGTGCGTATTCAAGGCACGTTAAATGCCCACCGCTACGTGCAGCATGTGCTGCGGCCGGTGGCATTCCCATACCTTCAGGGGCTGCCCAATGCTCTGTTTCAGCACGATAATGCCCGCCCACACACTGCTCGCATCTCCCAACAGGCTCTACGAGGTGTACAGATGCTTCCGTGGCCAGCGTACTCTCCGGATCTCTCACCAATCGAACACGTGTGGGATCTCATTGGACGCCGTTTGCAAACTCTGCCCCAGCCTCGTACGGACGACCAACTGTGGCAAATGGTTGACAGAGAATGGAGATCCATCCCTCAGGACACCATCCGCACTCTTATTAACTCTGTACCTCGACGTGTTTCTGCGTGCATCGCCGCTCGCGGTGGTCCTACATCCTACTGAGTCGATGCCGTGCGCATTGCGTAACCTGCATATCGGTTTGAAATAAACATCAATTATTCATCCGTGCCGTCTCTGTTTTTCCCTCAACTTTCATCCCTTTCGAACCACTCCTCCTTGGTGTTGCATTGTCACTGTCAGTCAGTGTATATAACTTTAAATTTTTTCAATCGAATGTTCGTGAAGGCGTGACATTCATATCCAGAACATACCAGGCGATCCAGGCTACACGTGGCGTCAGGCGAGTAGTCTATACTGTCCCTGCAGCTACGTCACACACACTTCAGTCGCAGGCTCGCCTGCTCGCTCCTCCGAACGTAAACAAACCAAGTTCGCTCTGAACGTCTTGCGCGACGAGGAAGTACAATTAATAGTCAAAAAATACGGCATGTACAGGTCGAAACCGGTACAGTATGCACGCTTAAGTTGTAAGAAGCAATTCAAAGTTCATCACTGCGTTGTAGCTGTATACATAACTTCGCTGCTGCTTCAGGACTTATACAGGCGTAATGTGTAAGAAACATTTTTAAGTACACCATCGCACTGCAGCTTCAGGTAGTGTGCATGCTGTTACGGTGAGCGTTGACACATTTAAACAGATATGTACTTTCAAGTGCTTGCAGCAATCACTAAGCATAAACCGACCAAGTTCGACGTAAAGTAAGCAAAGGGCTCAAGAAATAGTTGCCGGTGCGGGGGGGAAGAGGACTCAGCAGAGCAATGCGCAGGGAAGGGCGTAAAGTGAGGAAACACCAATATTTAAATGTCGTGTCTAGAATAACCAGATAGCAGTAATCACATCCCAAATCAAGTGGTGATTTCAATTATGGGGTCTTTCCCCAAAGGAACTATCGCGGTAGGGACACGTGGAAAAGGGGGGGGGGGGAAGGAGAACACCCAAGAAAACTCCCACAAGCACAGGTTTCAAAAAAAATTGAACACATATATTAAAACAACTCCAAGAAGTAACAATTGTTTACACTATAAGAATGAGAACTTCGACCATTTGGTACACCATTAAAGTGGGAAATTGTACAAATTATCTACAGGTTTTCTCTCTTTTTTTTGTTTAGTGTACGTATCTTAAAGGGGTAATCACCAAACCACAATAGAGCTTGGGGGGGGGGGGCGCCAAGCACGAAACCAGAATAAAATTTTATACCAATGTTTACGCGAATGCCACAAAAGTAGCAAGGAATTATGGAAACAGGAACAAGAAAATTAACATTAGTTAAAAGGAATTTTTCCAGCGCTCACAAAGGCACGTGATAAAAGAACAGACTATCCCCCTAAAACTAAGGCACACCTTTTTTTTCTTTTTAAAACAAGTAGACACCAGAATAATCGAAAGGCACACGCCAGATGAAGTGTAAAAATTTAGCAGAGCACCAAGCTACAAATTTATTAATATGTCACTAGAGGTATGAAAGGTAGACGAAAAGAAGGAAAAATCGGGAAAGAGATTCAAGCAGGGAAAGGGGATTGACCAGGGTACGATGTCCGCTCCAAAGGAGAGAAAAGGTTCCAGTACAACTGTTCAAAACTTGAAGCCCAGCACGCTTCCTCCTTCATATTTCCATCATAAAGTCAAAGTCAATAATTTGGCACCGTGAAATTTCGCTGTGTCCTGAAGGGACGATAGTTCAATATCGAAGCGTTATTCGAGCCCATATGATGAATGAGAGGGCGAAATTAAAATGTATGGTAAATAATTACAGTAAAAGTCTGCTCACCCAACACGTAACGGAGAACCAAGTAAAGTCCAAATGCACTCGGACCAGCCGGTGCAGGGCTTGAGCTCCCACTGCCGATTACAACACCAAGTCACACTTGATCGCCGAACAGGAGAAAGCGGCGAGTATATATACACGGAGCGAAGCGAGCTCGAGAACACACTAGAACTAGGTGACGTCACGGAGATTGCGCGTGGCGGTGTAGCAGATGAAGCAGTGGTGAAACAGCATAGCAAGCAGAAGGTTCATAGAGCAGCGCAATATAGTGTGCACTAAATCAAGACGGAGAAGCAGCCATAAGGTAGGCGAAGTTGAGCTCGTAACAATGCGTAAGTGGAATGACAACGTTCTACGTACACGAAACGAACGTTTCCAGAGGGCAAAATACTGTAATGTATGTAGGTATAGCCCTAAGTCTTTCATCATTAAATACTAACTTCCTTTTTTTAAGTGATTTATTTGTAAACAACAGTTAATACATAGATGATAGTTTCCAATTGTTCAACACAATTAACATAGAAAATAGAGGGAGAAGAACACAATCAAAAACCATATTTGCAATTTCCTGTTGCCTGAAGTTCGTTAACTAAATATAATATGACACTTCTTCTTTGCAGAATTTCTTTTAACTTAAAAGAATATTTATACTTTTAAACTTACAAACAGCGCATTAGTAATTGAACAATAACTTATACAACTAGAAACATCAAAACATTTTGTTTTTAATGGTCCACACTAATCTCAAATAAATTATGTACATTCAGTAGATTCACTTTTCTTTTCTTCCACTCTTTTTTCACGTTCACACTCTATACGGGAGCGCCAATTTTGTGGAACCACACTTGCACTAGGTTAACATAGGCCGGCTCGTTTACTGGCATATTTCCCGAGGCACTTCCTCTTCTTCGGACAAGTAAGAGCTTTCCTTATCCAGACACGCATATCCGAGATGCTTTCTTCTTCACTTTAAGGACTTTTAGTGTGTAACACGCTGTGCACATAACACCCTAGTAGTAGCACTACTGCACTGTTCAGTTCAGATGGCCTTAAACTGAAGGTCGGACGGATTAGCCAGTCAGGTGCAATGTAGATGTATGACTCATTTATCACGGCTTGTAATAGCCCCCTAAATTTTCGCCACACCTTTCGGATGATTTCACACTGAGCAAGTCTGTGATGTATGGTTATCACTGTAGTTCCTACATTACGTGCAGAAATCGCTTTCGGTCATATAGATGCAATGTAGCTTTATATTTGTGGATACTTTAACATGCATTACCTTGTACAAATTGTTTCGAGGTGTTTCAGGAACTGCAGGATTTGATGCATTCCTCCAAACACTGTACCAGTTTACAATCACCGCCGTCTTCTTGATGTTAGGGGCTTGATATTGTTGTCGGGGCTTATGTTTGTACACCTTCTTCGTTGTTATTTCTGTAGATATAAGGAGGTCCCGGGGAAGATAACTCAGTTCACACCTTAAGTATCGTGCATGCGGCGCGTGGTGATTGATATCATACACTGCCGGTGGATTACTACTCCCGCTGGGGTTGCACCATTGTCTTAGGAATATTTTTATGTGGGGTGTCCAAGTGATTGCATCAATTGCAGGTTTCGTTTAAGAAGGAGCGCTTTGGCGTTTGTATGCACGTCAACAAGAGTGAGTCCTCCGTTAGATCTAGCCAGTGAAAGTGTAGCTCTACTGATCCGGAATATTGTACCCCACTATATGTACTTTTCTATTCCTGAAGCTATCTTAATGTCTATCATTCGGGGCACAAGCAAGATTTGGCTTATATACCAGATGTTTCTTAGTGCATATATGTTTACATACTGTGTTCTCTGCTGCAGGAGTTGTAATTTAGATTTAGCTTGTTGTAGAAGGCCTTCCACCGTGGTGAGGGCATGAGACCAGTTCTTCTGAATCATCTTCTGCACGCTATTGTAGAATGTCAGTACTAATATCTTTATTTCCTCTGACACATTCATCCAGGGCGGAAGATCTCTGTAATCTCTGCTTCTATTAACTATCATTATGGTATTGGTCTTCTGAAAGTTAAGAACTGCTCCAGACTAGTGACCGTAAGTCTCTAGTTGCGTGATTAGCTGTTGGAAATCTTGTGATCGAAAATCATGGTAACATCATCAGCATAAGCAAATATATCTAAGGTTCCTGGTGAAAATGTGCGTTTTAAATTACTAATAAAAGAATCTAACTAGATAACAAACATTACCATTGATAAGGGACAAAACTGCCGAACTCTTCTCCCAACTCTGATTACACTCGTTAGGTAGCCATTCACATTGATTTTGGATGTTCCACCAGTAACAATTTTCTCAATTATTGACACGTACTGTGCGTGGAAACCCAGAGCTTTAAATACCTCCAGCAGACATCTGTTTTTTACTCCATCAAACACATGGTCAAAATCCAGTGAAATGAGCTGTCTATATTGGCTCTCCGTCAATGATTTACTTATTGTGTCTCGAATGTCACAGACAGTATTAAGGATACTGCATCCTTGGACTGCGCCTGATTGATGACTGAATGTTGAGTCCTCAACAAAAGCGCTATGTCTACGTTTCAAACATCGGGTGAGTATCTTGTAATCGAAATTTAAAAGACGTATGGGCCGATAGTCAGCTGTAGTCTTTGGATACGGCTTCTTTGGAACGAGTACTATTACAACTTCTTTCATCCGATCGATATTTCTTCCCGGTTCAAGAGTATTGTTTAAAGCGTCAATGAGTTTATTCTTGATGACCGGCCACATCACAGCATAAAAGTCTTTTCCCAATCCATCTATCCCAGGAGATCTATTTGACGCTCCTTTTATGATAGCTTGGTACAATTCTTCTTATGTTAACAACATACGTAAGTTTTCTTGATTGCGAAGCCGTACTCGTACTCGTATGACGTCGAAAAGCCTGTCTTGGTGATCCACAGCTGTATTGGATTCACCCCGTACAAGTTTTCATAGGAGCGTACAATGGTGTCTGAAATTTGTGAATGCCCTATGATCGCCCTTCCTTCAGAGTTAGTAAGTTTATGAATGCATTTCTGGCGTCCCCTACGACGTGCTCACTATTACAATACTAACTGTTTTCACCTACATTTTTCAAGTAGGACGTTAGTTTGACGTCATATGTATACAGGACTCTATCGGTAATCACCAGAAGAAATATTTGTACTTACCTCACAAACACACCGTATAACAGTTACAAGTGTGTAACACAACACTTCTAGTTTAAATAACGAGCATTTCATAGAAGCGCGTTTCCAATAGTAAATTATTTTTAAAAAACATTTCCGTCTATTTCCAAATTATCATTACTTATATTTGCTCACAGTAATTTGGTAATGAGCTATACGTATCTCCTTAAAATTGTGTCATCAATAGCACATAATACATACTGAATATGGTGTTCCTTTCGTAACATGTGATGTGGATGAAATGGTACCAAGTTAAGAAATAGGCGAGAGGTAAATATCGAGGAGACTTACTGGGTTACGTCATTTGATGCAAAAGTGTTAATGTAAGATGATTCGGATCAGAGCAGGCAATATATATAGCCCGTCTAGGTAACAGCTCCATATTACGGAATGATAAAGCCGGTACCTGAAGAAAGGACTGGCTACCTGGAATTTAGAACTCGTTTAGTTTTTTGTTTCAGTTAATATAGGAGAATACCTACCTCAAGTACTACTACGGTATTTTACTCTGTAGCTGACTTAGTTTTTCTGACGAAAGTACGATGTAAGAAAATCTTCCTGAATCCCGGGTATCGATGTCACATTAAAGTTTATAGTTCTTCTGTCTTCTTCCACTTGTTCTGTCATGGGGTCTGGCAATTGGCCTCTCGGGATGCCCTTTAGGACGGTCCGTATTTTACGAGAGTGGCACTATCAGCTTCCTGCTTCAATCTTCCAACGTTTGTGATCAATACAATTGGATGTGATAAAGGGCAATAAAAGCACATGCTTTCTTTCTCTTGAGAGTTTCAGAGTCTCGCGATCGATTTCCTGACAGTGAATGTGCTTAACTGTGAGGATATGAAACATGTTACAGAGTTTCTCTCATTCACCTTTATTTGAACTCCTGGGAGAGAACCTCGCCCATCAGTTTGGCTTGAATAGAAAATCCAGTAAATGGAGAAAGACTCGACTCATATCTACCTATAAATATCGCAGTTGTCCGTATCTTGTTCTATTTCTCTCCCCTGATAGTGTTTCAAACTTTCCGGACATAATTAATCTTGGTCCAGTCAAATTTACCATATCCGTCAGAAATTTTTAAATAAAATGATTTTAATAGTAGTCATTTTATTAGCGAAATCCATTAATAGACCTTTTATATTTTGGACGGGAGGTACGACGTCATGGAAGCAAACAATCTGCCTCGCATCTGTCACCCGATCGATTTAGTTACTAATGATATTTTATCAATATCCATAATGAAATGCTGGGCACTATTTCTTTCTAATACTGAATTATTTTTGGTTACAAACCATAATTGTTCTCCCAGATATCCATTATTCATTATATGTAAACGTTTATGTATATTCCTATAAAGATATCTAGTGAGAAAATACATTTACGAAATGAATTTAACGACACGTCACTTATAATTTTCGTAATAATTACAGTAGTAAATTAGTATAAAACAGGGCAGGGAAGGGTACATGGTTATCTAGATATCTTCAGTTTCTACAGATTACTATCAATGAGGAAAATATGTACGATCACACATACATACATACATACATACATACATACATACATACATACATACATACATATATATACACACGTACATACATACAAACAAACATACAGGCGTGCATACATACATTTTCATTACAGATTATTACGCCTTTCAGTGTTCAATCTACAAGAATCTTTGGGTGAACTAAGTACCATCACACTCCGTTATTCTGGTTACATGTGATGATCATTCATACAGTTATGTGCCAGCCCCATTATAGATCCTTTCGGTATTGCCAGAAAAGGGCTGGTGACTCAGACGACCTGGAATCTCCTAGCCGGCCTGTGGGGTGGGGCCGGCCCTTCCGTGTATAGTTCTAGGCCGCCGGCTTACCTGTGAGTTTCTTTGAGATTCAACGGGAATGTTCTGCCTCCAGTGACATCGTGACATTTCTGGATCAAATTACGCGAGCTACAAGAATGGAGACTAGCCTCGGAGAGTCAGTCAGAGTTGGAATCTGTGGGGGAGTCAAAGTGACACTCAGTGAGTTGGGGGTCTGTGGCTGGGCTGAAGGCGACAGAGGTGTTGGCTGTCGCCAGTGACCCACCGAGGTCCAAACGAGGAGCTGTTGTTGTGGTGACGGAGAGACCAGTGTGTAGGTGAGGACGACAGAACGAAAGATTGTACTGTGTATAATTCTGTGGACTGAGGATCGCCGCGAGCCAGCGAGGAAACGCGCTATCGTGAGTGCGAAGATAAATGGACCTGGGTTAATGTTCGCTGTTGTGAGTATTATCCTGCTGTTGAATACTGTTGAGCTGTTTAATCGTTCAATGCATGGGACTTTGTGAAGTACATCTGTGGAGCCGAACCAACGAACAGTCGTCGTGTGTTGTATAGCCAGTGGCACTGTGTTCAAATCCGGCTGTCTACGCACAGCGGCTGTATGAGTTGATCGACTGGACTTGGGGAAGTGAAAGAGAGGCTTAAGCATCCGCAGGTAACCGAGCGGGCTTGACCTCCTACTGTATGTACAGAAGAGAGATTTGTAAATAGACTATAATTAGTAACTGCGGCCATTTACAGCTGGTTCGAATTGTGTGTGTTTAAGTATATGTGTGTGTATTTATTGGGTTATCCTGAAATAAATTAGAGTAATGAAACAGACGGAGTTTCATTCGTAACGATACTTTCACAGTTCTTCCCTTGAAATCATCAGACAATGAGTATAAACATTGTCTCCTACAGAAACGCCGTCTTCCTTTACCGTCGTAGCTCCAATCCAGTATTTTTCTAGGCAAGCTATAAGCTTCCATTCGTCGCAAATGACCCCAACAGTATAGTTGGCTCCTTATTTACTGTTTCATCAATAATGTAGATTCCAAACGTAGCCCTTATTTCCCTACTGCGAGTGTCAACCTAACATTTTACCGTTAATCCCTCTCGATAATTCCATATCTGCCACTTTCATCTCATGAGCAGGTTTTCATTACTTCACTCATATTTCACGCCCGATCAGCCAAGTCGGTCAGAACGATGTAAGAATCCGGAAGATCGGATCCTTATTACAACAATGTTGAACCTAATTATGAACTCACTGCATGAGTTTTTATAAAGCCTGGTTCGATTTCGTTTATTCTTTTATTACGGAATTCTACCGTTTCTGGAGAATACATCAGTAGAGGGCCTGGAGCGGTTCAGCGCCAAATTTCACGTTCGACCACGGCTAGTTTTTGCAGCGTCAGCAATTGTTCCTGGTGCAGGCCAGGTCAGTGACTTTCGGAAAGGACATGACTTCATCATGATGCCATAACCTAACGTAACCTCACAGGCTCACCAGATGGAGCCCTATCGTTCAGGTAAGCGTCCAAGGTTGGGGGCAGAAGGTCTTCCTCCTGGAACACCCACCAGTCAACCAGAAAACTGAGAGGGGGGAGGCGTAAATCTTTCCCTGAACTTCCCCAGTCTACCAAAATTTTGCCCGCATCCTTACCTGTCCCCCTTCTCCTCAGTCTTGTTGCCCCAGAGGCGGTGGACTGCTGGGGAAAAACCAGGCCCGGAAATGACGGCTTTTTATGAAGCTCACATCTTTTTATGGACAGTATTTATTTATTTATTTATTTATTTATTTATTTATTTATTTATTTATTTATTTATTTATTTATTTATTTATTTATTTATTTATTTATTTATTTATATATGTTCATGTGGAGAGAAAATGGGAAGGGGGATGGGAAGACGGGAATAGATTGCGTTGCGGTATGAGGCGATGGTGGGAGAGGATGGAGTCCATTAGTTTGGTGACAGATGGGGACTGCAGCATATACTTAATTTGTTTGTTGTTAGTTCTGGAGACTGCCAACACACGCGCCTGCTATGGTGTGCAGTGGAGCTAAATATGGCGTTATGTTTTGAAACAGGGAGAGAGCGATTTAAAGTTTAGAGGCTTTTTAGTAACGTATAGTAATTTTTACAAGACTCAAGAGTCGATCTAATATTTAGAACTGATGACCGTCTAAGCTACAAATAAGCTGTGGATTTTAACTCATGAACTAACTTCTACTGCCAGGCTGAGTAGCTTAGGTGGAAAAGCGCTGACATTTTGTGCTCTGGTTAGCGATCTGGAAACGATCTATTGTGTTCAGAAGCGAAAACTGTTCAGGCTGTAAAATTTCGCGATTATTTCCGTTATCATAAACATTACCAAAGACAGAAATTATTCGAATTTTTTTTTTCAACTTTGATCTTACAGTGTTTTCGATAGCACTGGCAGTAACAAAAGATATGAAATAATTATATTTTAGACTTCCAGATTACGATTTATTGCATGGTGAGCGCCAACAAGGAATTGCACATAGTGTCTGATACTTACCTTTTAAAATTAACACATTACTATGCCCTGTAAATTGACCATATTCTTAAAAGTATAAGCATGAAATAACACTTACTTGTAACATAAATTTAAAAATATCCTTCAGCTTATTATTGTCATCATTTGATAGAAGTTGGGTAAAAATATTTATTTCAGCTTATTACTGATGTTTGATAAAGGAATTAGAAGTTAAAGGAAAAGTTATGATAGTAAAATAAAACAATATAGTTTTGCTTTTCTATGTATTAACATTGATGATCTAAGATGTAGTACACTCAACATGAGAAAGTTATGATCATAAAATAAACTAAATATGTAGTTTCTTACTGACAAAACACACTTAACGTTGCAACATTTAAGAACAATCTGAAAATTTTAATTTACTAACGTTTTATTGAAATGTGGGACATCGAAAACTACTGTTCTTTTTATTTAATGATATAGGGTATAGTACACATAATATAACGATGTATTGAAAAATTTGAAAATGTAGTTTCTTATTGATATAGCACAGTTAAAAAGCAATGTTTTAGAAAAATCTGAAACTTGTGTACAGTAAGGTAAACTACTGTAATCCATGGCTTGCTGGTAGCCAATGATGTTTCCTTTTATGTAATTATATAAGGTACAGTGTACGTAACATACCAATGTTTAAATATCTGCACATGCACCTGCAAAATCTTATGGTTTTATGAAATAGAGTTGCAAATGTTTCTTAGATACAAAACAAATTAGCGACCCTTCAAAATGCAGTTACATGATATAACCCATATTGCACAGCAAAATTATCGTATTTATTATTAAACTTATTCAGATACAGAGTTTAATCGATAGCAATAAATTATTTACATAGGTAGGAAAAATAATAAATTATTAGGGATGGAAGAAAATAAGTTTTTATCGATAGGTGTTAGACAATAAAGACCTAGTGGAATGTTAAACACCGGTCAATAGACTACAGTTGCCAGCCTATGTTTTCGGGTTAAAATTCTTTCAATCAAAATGATTAAACTAAAGACACTGGCATGCATAAAAGTAATGCTAGAAACATTAAGATCAAAGGCCGTTTTATCTAATTGATAGTGATCTTTAAATTTATAATAATATGTACATTATAATAAGTAATAATTATGCGTCTTAATGAGTCAAAATTATCGCTTAATTAAAAGGTGAATGTTGCGATGAATATTTAAGATATATGGCATATTTTTCTTGTACATTCAACTCATGCGAAATGCTCTACTTGGCAGTAAGTAGAACACCAACACTGCTAGAAATGTGAAGCATTACGCATAAGTTGAAAATCCATGAGATAGGCCATATATCTTAAATATACATCGCAACATTATTTTAAGGTTTTGTTACACGTTGTTATTTATTTTTGTATTGTATTCAGAACTTGCTAGATTTTACCATAAACCCACAGCACGCTGGTAAGGACATCTGCTGATGAATGACGCTTATTATCAAACATATTCAAAGAACATTTGATCTGTTCGATAGTAAATACCTGATGAGAGCGAAAATGTATTAGCTTTTGCTTAAAATTAGGAATATTCTTTGTAGCTTGAACAGTAGTATGAGCAACGTACGTTCTGAAACGATGCATGATGAATCAGCACTTTCCCACGCTGAATCGCCACTTCTTTCACGTAGTAAGACAATGCGCGTTGTCAATGGGTGCAATGAGCCCTAGGTAAGCTTAAGAAGTCAAAAACATCATAACCTTACATACGAGAGCAATTGTGAACTCACAGGCTCCCTTCGAGGAGCCCAATCGGTCTGGAATTGGTGCAATGAACTGAGGTTTTATAACCTTGGAGAGGTTAAGGCGGTATAACAATGTCATAACCTTACGCATGAGGGCAATCCTAACCTCATGGGCTTCCCTCGGAGGACTTCATTATGACGTGTTAACCTAACTTTGCCCACAAACGCTAACCTAACCTCACACAGGCTCATTATGGGCTGCAGTACGAGGAGCCCTATCAGTCAGGTGACCTGTAGGGCGTAATTATGACTTGTTAAACTAATCTTGTAACAACAAACGCTAAGGCAACCTCAGAAAGGCTCGTTATTTAGGAGCCTTATGGGTCAGATTAGCTGCCGACGTTTTTTGAGTGGGGAGAGGTTCCTTCCTCCCCATGCGGTCATCTCCATTCCCCGTCCAAGGAAGAAGATGGCAACTATACGTTGTTCTTATGGGACTAGCGAGGTGGTGTAAGGCGTAATGCGTATGCATTTCTTATATAGAAGTAACTTTGGAGGGCGACCACATGGACTTGGGGCTGAGCTTGGAATTCTGAACAAGATGACAATTACCTAGGTATACTGTACATGGTTCGTATGGGACTAGGATGGTGGTGTAAGGGCTAATACGTATGCAATGTCCATATAGGAATAACTCTGGAGGATGACCTGAGGACCATGGAACTGAGCTACTACTTTTAAACAAGACGACGACTATACATATTTTTATGGGACTACGGAGCTGGTGTAATGCCTAATTCATATGCAATGCTTATATAGGAATACAATTGGAAGGCTACCTCAGGGGCTCGGGTCTGATCGAACGCTAGCATTGAAGCTGATGCATATCCTTCTGTTTTTAGTGTCTGGAGTACTCAAATTTGATTTTGATCTTAGAGCTCTTTGAACTCTCGACATTTATAGGTAGGGACCGGAATTTTTGAAAATGCATACGCGAATATGCAAATGCAACTTTTGTGATTTTTTAGGATTTGTTGCATATTCTGAATATAACAGCATATTTCAGCATATATACTTGAAATTATGTATAATTTAAAACATCTCTAACAAAATTGGTGTCACCTGTGTGCTGGACATTCCATGTAAGCAATTTTCTGGTAAGAAGGAATGAGGTAACAGTTATTTACGCAAACAGCTGTCTAGCTACTTAAAGAAAGGGATAAAGTGAGACGTTCCTTTCATCATCCCGGAAGCCAGTAGGCCGGGGTTAATTTTTGAAGAGTTTCTTCAGTTAAGTTAATGTATTACATTATTCTTAGTCTGCATGTCCTAAACTCAAAATGCCTAAAGTTTTCCTTTTGTCCGTCAATTTCCTTGGATGCGGTAAAGTTATATACTTGATAGATTCCACAGACTGATTTGTTTATTTGACCCTGTACGGGGTCTTATGTATCGTGGCATAGGGTTTTGAGTTTGGTTGAGGATGCTCTCTTGATATGTTTCCGAATCTTTTCCCTTTATCTTCTCCGGATTTTAGTTTATCTGGTGGAATGTTTTCTTTCACTATTTGCGGATCCTCCTTTGCGAACCATATGAATTTTCCGCGATGGGGAGGCTTGCACGTCCCAATGAAGCAGATAGCCGAGCCGCAGGTGCAACCATATTGAACGGGTATCTATCGAGAGACCAAAGTAACGAATGGTTCATCGGAAAGGGGTACCAGACTTTCGGAACCTGCAAGATCGGCAGTCTGGATTATTGACTAATACTGACATGTAAAAGTGCTGCACATGGCTTAGCTGTGTTAAAACTGCCACTCGACTGAAAGCAACGGGGAAACTACAGCCGTAACTAACACCCAAGGAATTGCAGCTCTCTCTGTATGAAGGATTTTGTAAAGTATTCCGGAGGTAAAACATCCGCCTATTCGGGTCTCCGTTTGGGGACTACACGAGAGGGGGCAATCAGGAAGATGGATACTGATATTCTGCAAGTCGGAGCGTAGAATGTTAGAATATTTATCGTTGTGTTAGGATATAGAATCTGAAAAGGTAGATGGATAGACTAAAGTTAGATGTAGTTGGTACAAGTGAGGTACGTTGGCAGGTAGAGCAGGATCTTTCGCCAGGCGACTACACAATGTTCAACACAAAATGAGACAAGGAAAATGCAGTAGTTGGTTTAATAATGAATAAGACAATAGGGCAAAAGGTAAGCTATTACGACCATCGGATTGAAAGGATTATCGTTGTCAAAATATATACCATACCAATTCCCACCACAAGAGTGCAGGTCTATAAGCCTACTGGTTCTGCGGATGATGAAATAGAAATAATATATGAAGGGATAGAAGATTTAATACAATATGTAAAAGATGAGAATTTTTTATGAGAGACTGTAATGCAGTGGTAGACCAAAGATGAGAACGTAATACGTTAGGAGAATTCGAACTGGGACAAAGGAATGAAAGGGGAATTCAGCTGGTTGAATTCTGCACGGATCATAATTTAGTCCTTGCTAATACTTAGTTCATACACCGCAAACGACGGCTGTATACGTGGACGAGCCCTGGAGACACTGGAAGGCATCAAGTAGAATTGTTTATGATTAGGCTGAGATTCAGAAACCAGGACTTGGATTGTAACACCATCCCAGGATCAGACGTGGACTCTGACCGCGACTAGTCGGTCATGAAATGCCATCTTAAGTTGAAGAATTGAAAAAAAGAAACTAATGCAAGGAGATGGGATCTGGATAAATTGAATATAAATAGTGTGAGGGATTATTTCAAGAAACATGTTGCACAAAGACTAAATGAAAAGGCTGAAGAAAACACAATAGAGAAAGAATGGACATTAGTGGAGAATGAGGTCCCTAGGGCTGCTGAAGAAATGTTAGGAATAAGGTTAAGATGAACTAAGCATCAATGGATAATTCAGGATATATTAGACCTGACTGATGAACGATGAAAATTTTAAAAAGTGCAAATAAGTTGGTCATGAAATGCCATCTGGAGTTGAAGAAAATTAAAAAAGAAACGAGGACACAGAATGCAGACTAGCACAATCAAGGAAAGACTGTCTTAAGAAAATAAATTTGCTCACATTGATATAGGAATTAGAAAGCTGTTTTCGAAGACTTTCGTCTGGATTGCAAGATAGTAAAACATGGAAGATGAGAAAATACAGGCGATTAAAGGATAAAGTGGATAAAAAGTGTAGAACAGCTAAGGAAGAATGGCTGAAGGAGAACTGCAATAATATTAAAGGTTATATGATCCTAGGAATGATAGATAATGCATAAAGGAAAATGAAGGCAACCCTTTGAGAAAGGAAAACTAGTTGTATGAATATTAAGAGCTCAGATGAAGAACAACGTCTAGGGAAAGGAAACAGAGAGATGGCAGGATCATATCCAACAGTTGTATCAAGTTAAAGTAATAGAAAGTATGGTTCTAGAACAAGAAGAGTCTGTTGATGCTAATAAACTGAGGTCAGAATTCGACTGATCCATGAGAGACGAAAATAGGAACAAGGCACCTAGAACTGATAACATTCCTTCTAAATTACTGACTGCCTTAGGATAAACCAGGTTGACGAGGCTATTCCACTTATTGGGTCAGATGTATGGAGCAGAAGTACTATCTGATTTTCGGCAGAATCTTGTTATACCTTTTCCCAAGAAAGCCGGTGCCGACAAGTCTGCAAAATTATAACAGGCATTATTTACAGAAAAATGGAAAGACAAGGTGAAACTGAGTTGGGAGAAGATCAGTTTGCCTTCAGAAGAAATGTAGAAACACGTGAAGCAATCCTGACTTTACGTCTGTTCTTAGAAATCGAACTAAGAAAGACAAGCCCACGTACATGGCGTTCGTAGATCTAGAAAAGGCATTCGATAATGTACATTGGAGAAAGATACAGTATTTGATATTCTGAAGGTGTTTGGAATCAGATACCGAGAACGAATAATTATCTATAATCTTTTTAAAATCAGTCTGCAGTGATAATAATCGAGGGCTTAAAAAGGTACCATCAATCCAGAAAGGAGTGAGGCAAAGATGCAGTTTGTAACCCCTCCTTTTCAATATTTATATAGAACAGGCGGTAAAAGAAATCAAGAAGGAATTTGAAAAGGGAATCACAGTCCAAGTAGAGGGAATCAAAACCGTGAGACTTGCCGATGATATAGTTGTTTTTCCTGTGGCTGCAGAAGATCTGGAGAAATTGCTAAATGGTATGTATAGAGTCTTGGGGAAGGAGTACAAGATTTTAAAAAAATGAGTCCAAAACAAAAATAATGGGGTGCGTTCGAACGAAGTCATTAGATTAGGAAATGAAGTCCTAAAGGAAGTAGATGAATATTTTTACTTGGGTAGTAAAATAACTAACTTTGCAGAAGTGAGGAGGACCCGCTAACACAGTCATGGAAAGCCTTTATTAAGAAAAGAAATTTGCTCACATCGAACACTGATGCAGGAATTAGAAAGATGTTTTCGAAGACTTTCGTCTGGAGCGAGGCATTGTGAGGAAGTGAAACATGGAAGATAACTTGCTGAGAAAGAAACAGAATAGAAGCTTTTGAAAAGTGGTGTTAGAGAAGAATGCTGAAGATGTGGTGGATAGATCGAATCACGAATGAAGAGTTACTGAATCGAATTGGTGAGAGGAGATCGATTTAGCTAAATTAGACGAGAAGAAGGGGTAGAACGATAGGACAAATCTTAGACACCCAGGACTTGTTCAGTTGGTTTTTGAGGGAAGTGTAGGGGGTAACAATTCTAGGGGTGGACCAATGTACGAGTATGGCAAGCAGATTAGAGCAATTGTAAGATGCAGCAGTTACTTGGAAATGAGAAAGTTAGCACAGGATAGGTTGGTATGGAGGGCTGCATCAAACCAGTCGACTGGGTGCTTACTTAAACAACACCAATTTGCAGATACTGTTCTCTGGTCTTTTCCTCCTTCAGCTTCCATATTTTTATTCGTCTCTCTTAGTTCTCTGTCCCCTTCTAGTCCCTCTGGTGATATTAATTAAACATCTACTGTATAAAGACGCTCTTTATTTCGCTGTCAAGGAGCATACAGTCCAGCACTGATTTACCAGATCAGGCCATACTGTATAGGTTATTTTATGACTAACCATATATTTGTAGCATGAGTTTCCAGCCAACAACTCATTCTGAAGAAAATCAGTAACTTCTCACCTTCCAAATTACGACTTCCCCAACCCTTTGTACCAAGTGCATTTTCTTATCCTTGTGTCTCCTAACCAACGTGTGCATACAAATCCCCCATCACTATAATGATCTCCCCCCCCCCAGCTGCCCCTATATTATATTGTTCAAAGTCTTCTTTTCCTTGTGATGTACAGTCTGTCTGTGGGTAATACACTTGCATTGCATCCAAGTTCTTTCGCTTAATGCTCTTTTAACTTTCATTAATCTGTCATCTATTCTCTTACTTCCTCCTTTAAACTACCTTTCACCTCTATTCCCACTCCATTTCAAATTCCTCATTTCCATTCAGTATAAATTACAACCTATTCACACTTTTCTTACCTTCCACTTTCCATCTTGCATCTACCAATCCAATTACCATATTTTCATCACATCTAATACCCTTAGTCAGTGTTTCTGCATTTAATGTTCCAGACCACGGTCTTGGGAAACTTTCATTTACTTTGTCTATCCCGGATTTTCTTTCATCTATTATCTCCTGGATTAACTTCTGGCCGAGCGAGTTGACCGTGCAGTTAAGGTGACACAGCCGTGAGATAGTGAGTTCGAGTCCCACCGTCGGTAGCACCAATGATGCTTTTCGGAATTTTCCCATTTTCGCACCAGGTAAATGCTGGGGCTGTACCTAAATTAAGGCCACGGCCGTTATCTTCCAAATCCTAGCACTTTCCCCTCCCTCCGTCACCAAAAGTCTTCGGTGCGATACTGCAACGTTAAAAACAAGTAGCAAGTAAGATAAATTTCGACTCTAGAGAGTGATGTGACGCCGTATGGTCCTTATTGCATCAGTTCATTTACAACCATTCGAATGTAATGCACTTGAGTATGCTCTGTCTCTCGTGTAATGGGCACCTGAAGAACTTCACTTTCTTTCGGTTCCTCTTCAACATGGTGAACGGCGAGGAAAACCGGAAATTTCTCAGTAAGGGGCTATTCCCATCTTGAGAGTTGTGAGCGAGCTGTTGAAGTGGATGGACGTGTTTTCCGAGCACTCTGAAATGAAGATGTTTACCATGGGTTGTGCGTTGGAAATTTACATGGATACGAATGTGGTACGTGCGGGTGAGGCCCTTCCGCTCGGGATGTTGTGGTCAATCCGGACTAACTATCTTGCGGGTCCTGACAGTTGTTATAGCGGCCTTATTGGTTATTGGTGGTGTTGAGTTGAACCTAGGACCTGCAGTGGAGTGTGACGTTCAGACCCTCACAGAAGCGAGGGCAATTAAGTGTTCAACGTGCAGCAAGAACTTGAAGAATGGAATCACGTGTGTGATGTGCTTAAAGTGGTTCATCTAAGACAGTGTTAAGGTGAAGAAGAAAGATTGGCCGGACAACCTTTGGTTTCGTAAATCTTGTGACACTGTGGAATATATGAAGGAAGCGATCAAGGCGAGCGACTTAAAAATAGAGAATCTAGAGCGGAAGCTTGCAGAATTCGAAGAAACTATGAAAGCACAGATAGAAAATATCACAGAAACGAAGAAAGAAGCAGAACTTTATTATATTCCTACAGTCGAACCAGGACAGGAAGGTGTTTCGATCATAACAATTTATTGTGACATACTCATCATGAGTGATTCGATGATACGCTGAAGTGGTGATATTTCAAGGAGGACTGGTGAAAGGTACAGTGTTATCCGGGAATAAACATTGAACAGCTATCTCAACAGGTTGAAACAGTGGAAGATAGCGATAATGTGCAAGTGTTAGTGCTTCATGTAAGGACCAATGTTCTTAGAAGAAATTTGTGAGTAGACTATTTAATGGGAGATGTGTACGAACTGGCGAATGCTGCTAAGAAAAAGTTTAACATTTAAGGAAACCTACACGAGAGAGTCATTGAGTCGTGTCGGCAAGAGTCGGAGGAGGGCTGCCAACTGCAGCTGACGACTAGCAATGACCAGGCACGGATTATATAGACCATGGAGTTAGGACTCTGAGGCTACTTCAGGTGAATTTCCAAAGCGTAAAACATAAAATCATAGAATTTTGGAGTCTTACTAAATCATAACATGTGGATATTTTCATTTGTACAGAGGCATGGCTGAATGGGAATGTAAAGAGTAGCAAGGTCAATCAGGGTGATTTCATTATGTATAGAAGGGACAGAGAGAACACAGTTAGTTTTCTAAAATGGGTTGATGAGGATCATGAAATTTTGTGTGTGCTAATCAGGGATCAAGGGAATGCCAACCCCATTCAAATAACAAGAATATACAGGGCGCCTTTTTAACAACTTCTCGGTACTCGATAGGCTGTATGTACGATGTAACGTGTTCAGGCAACAAAATGCAGAAAAGTATTGTAATTGCAGGTAACCTAAGTCTTCCGGACATAAACTAGTCTGGCGAGGCTACGAGAAGGGGCTACAGTCAGGTCACGGTAAACAAGCTAATTAGGGATGGTGGTTTTACTAAAGTAGTAGACTTTCCTACTAGAGGAAACAACACTTAAAATGTTTATATTGTAAGACCCGATGTCATATACATTAGTTGTATGGCAGTATCAGGATTTAGAGACCACTCAGCTTCAGATTTAAACATTAAATATCCCTTAAATACTAAACTAGATGACGGGGAGAATGTAAAAGTATACCAGTATAGTAAAGCTGACCCATTTAAAATCCAAGAGTTTCTATGGCAAATATTTCCTAGCTGGGTATCACAAGGCGGGCACATACACGTAATTTGGGATAATTTCGTTGATATTATTAACAGGGCTACTGAGCTTTTCGTGCCGCCTAATTTACTAAAACGGAACTCAAATCCCGAATACTAAAATAGTAAACTATATGAAATATGAAATATATACTTTCTTCCAGGGAAAATGGGTGGAAACATTTCTATAAGTATGTTATAAAAAGGAAAGTAGTCAGCCATGATGTGTTAATAATAATGTCCAGAGAAGGTGAGGTAATTTCTAACGATCTACTAATAGCTAATTAATTAAATCATTGGTATGGGAACGTATTTAATGAGCAGAACAGCCTGGCGACGGATATTATCAATAACACTGATTGTTCTCTCTTCCAAATTAGCCGTAGAAAAATTCAGGAAAGAATTAGGAACTTAAATAAAAATAAGTTGACAGGCCCTGATAATATTGCTGGGGAGGTTCTGAAACTGAGAGATAGATCTATTCTACGCTATTTGAAAATACTATTTGCTGTGTCTCTCAACAATACGCAAATTCCTAACGACTGGAAGAAAGCAACTGTAATCCCGATTTTTTAAAGGGGGCAACAGGCTGCTAATGGACAACTATAGACTCATTAAGCTTAAGTCCATCGTATGCAAACAAATGGAACATATCATTCAGATTATCTAAGGGAACAATGGGAGAAACATTCGTGGATCAATGGCCGTCAATATGGTTTTAGAAAAGTTTTCTCCTGCGAGAGCCAGATGTCGCTCTTTCTAGATATTAGCGAGTCTTTAGACAAAGGTGTGCAAGTTGATGCCATTGTAATTGATTTTTCTTAAGTATTTGATGTAGTACCACATGACATTCTGGTCCGAAAATTGGTGGAGACGAACATTGTAAAAAGGGTGGTTCTGTGCATTCAGGAATTTTTGGTCGACCCCACGAAGAGGGTAAAGGTAGATAGGAAATACTCCGACGAAGTTTCTATAACGTCGGGAGTAGTACAGGGTAGTAAATTAAGTGGAGTATGGATTTGAGTGCCGGGAGTGTTCGAGGATATGTTTGGCTCGCCAGGCGCATGTCTTTGGATTTGACACCCATAGGCGACCTGCTCGTCGGGCTGAGGATGAAATAATGATGAAGACGACACATACACCCAACACCCGTGCCAGCGAAATTAACAAATGATGGTGAAAATTCCCGACCCTGCCGAAAATCGAACCCGGGACGCCTTGTGACCCAAGGCCAGTACGCTAACTATTTAGCCATGGATCCGGACGGTACAGGGTAATGTTATAGGGCCACTCCTACTTACGACATTTATCAACGATCTGCCGAACGAAATCCGAAGTGAATGCAGATATTTTACGGAAGACTGCATAATATACAGAAAAATACAGAATTCAGGCGATAATAGGTCATTACAAGCCGACATAAACATACCCCATAAGTGGGCTCTCGATAACCAAATGAAAATAAATTCTCGAAAATGCAGGCTCATAAGAAACTTTGGATCGAACACTCTGATTAAGAGTGACTGATGCAAGTACCTAAGAATTCACGTCAAGAGAATTCTAAAATGGAACACCCACGTAGGAAGTGTAATTTCTAAAACGAACAAGTCCTTGCAATTCGTGATGTGGGTGAGAAAGGGCAGCACTTCCCAGGCAAAGGCGGAGGGCTATATGTCAATCATTAGGCCAGTCCTGGAATATGGAGCAGCCGTATTGAATCCGTACCAAACAGGACCCATTAAGGAACTTGAGATGGTACAGCTAAAGGCTGTAAGATTCGTGCTCAATGATTTTAATCCTAAGTAGTGTGACATTTTTTATAGATAAACTTGGATGAGAGAAACTGGGGAGTAGAAGGAAGCGTGCACGGTTATGTGCCATGTACACTGACTGACAGAGCAAATGCAACACCAAGAAGGAGTGGTCAGAACTTTATGCCAATTGCAGGGTAGACTGACGTCACTGAGGTATGCTCATGATGTGAAATGCGCCGCTGTGCTGCGCACGTAGCGAACGATAAATGGGACACGGCGTTGGCGAATGACCCACTTCGTACCGTGATTTCTCAGCCGACAGTCATTGTAGAACGTGTTGTCGTGTGCCACAGGACACGTGTATAGCTAAGAATGCCAGTCCGCCGTCAACGGAGGTATTTCCAGCAGACAGAGGACTTTACGAGGGGTATGGTGATCGGGCTGAGAAGGGCAGGTTGGTCGCTTCGTCAAATCGCAGCCGATACCCATAGGGATGTGTCCACGGTGCATCGCCTGTGGCGAAGATGGTTGGCGCAGGGACATGTGGCACGTGCGAGGGGTCCAGGCGCAGCCCGAGTGACGTCAGCACGCGAGGATCGGCGCATCCGATACCAAGCGGTGGCAGCCCCGCACGCCACGTCAACCGCCATTCTTCAGCATGTGCAAGACACCCTGGCTGTTCCAATATCGACCAGAACAATTTCCCGTCGATTGGTTGAAGGAGGCCTGCACTCCCGGCGTCCGCTCAGAAGACTACTATTGACTCCACAGCATAGACGTGCACGCCTGGCATGGTGCCGGGCTAGAGCGACTTGGATGAGGGAATGGCGGAACGTCGTGTTCTCCGATGAGTCACGCTTCTGTTCTGTCAGTGATAGTCACCACAGACGTGTGCGGCGTCGGCGTGGAGAAAGGTCAAATCCGGCAGTAACTGTGGAGCGCCCTACCGCTAGACAACGCGGCATCATGGTTTGGGGCGCTATTGCGTATGATTCCACGTCACCTCTAGTGCGTATTCAAGGCACGTTAAATGCCCACCACTACGTGCAGCATGTGCTGCGGCCGGTGGCACTCCCGTACCTTCCGGGGCTGCCCAATGCTCTGTTTCAGCAGGATAATGCCCGCCCACACACTGCTCGCATCTCCCAACAGGCTCTACGAGGTGTACAGATGCTTCCGTGGCCAGCGTACTCTCCGGATCTCTCACCAATCGAACACGTGTGGGATCTCATTGGACGCCGTTTGCAAACTCTGCCCCAGCCTCGTACGGACGACCAACTGTGGCAAATGGTTGACAGAGAATGGAGAACCATTCCTCAGGACACCATCCGCACTCTTATTGACTCTGTACCTCGACGTGTTTCTGCGTGCATCGCCGCTCGCGGTGGTCCTACATCCTACTGAGTCGATGCCGTGCTCATTGTGTAACCTGCATATCGGTTTGAAATAAACATCAATTATTCGTCCGTGCAGTCTCTGTTTTTTCCCCAACTTTCATCCCTTTCGAACCACTCCTTCTTGGTGTTGCATTTGCTCTGTCAGTCAGTGTATAATGGTTACACGAATAAGCCGGCTTGGGGAGAGTTGAACAGACGACTAGAAAAGCCATGTTACATAAACAGGACAGATCATCCGAATCAAGTGAAAGGTAGATCGTAGAAAAATAACTATGGTAAATATTCGTTTGTAAATCGGTGAGTTGATGACTTGAATGAAGCTGTCTTAGAGACTTTTCCCACAAATGTAAGATGCATCAAAAATAGACTCCAGCATTCTGTAAATTGTTTGTAAAATTATATGTGATGATATCATTTTAATGCAATGTAAATTATAGTATTAAGGCTTCTGATTTATTTAAGGCATGTGTGGAATTTTTTATAAGAACGTCGTGTATCTACGATCAATCCACTGTAAGTAATAGTGCAAAATTTTGGAATACTTAAGGTACGTGTGAATTTGTATGTGACGGTGTTGTAACGTTAAGCTGAACCTATAGTATAGTATAGTATAGTATAGTTGTGTTAAGCATTGGAAATACTTAGGATGTGTGTGAATTTATTGATGCTGGATTTAGAATGTTAAACTAATAGTATTTCTTGTAATATTCTCTTTTTCCATAGACTTGTTTGTTGTACTCTTGTTCTAGAGTTTGTTGTTGTTGTTGGCTAATTATGTTCTAACTTTACTTTGTTATCACACTGCTGTAAGTGATCATTGCCTCGGGGATATTTCCCAATTGCGATGTATTCGTTAATAATAAAAATAATAATTGTAATTATTATTAATTGTAATTGCAGACACTGTTCACTGAAGATAGTATTTCCGATTTCGAATTTCCATTTGATCATCCTTATTACTTGCATGTTTTAATGTCCTAGATCCACGTATAAACTTGTTTTAAGGCGTTATAAAAATCATCGCTTTCTTTTAGTCTCACTCGCAATTACCTGCAAACACGTACCGGAGCAGCCACCATCATAACTGAGAAATACGAGCCATTCTTAACACACACACAGAAAAACATCCGTACACACAGCAAGCTCACAGGGCCATTATCGCGATGTCCAGCTGTGCCAATAAAGAGCTACAGCAAAAATGTTTTCTTAAAACTTAAAATAATGACGTAAGTCGTCTGAAAATCATAAATATTTCGATGTACAGGGAAAAGTCATAAGGACGTAAGTTATTCTTCGTTTACAGGACTCCTGGCCCAATCAAATTCATGGAAGTAAAAAGGAGTTATTGCATGATATTTATAATTTATCTGGTTCTTTATTGGGCGTTGCGATGTAACTCACACATCTTCAGTAGTACATTCTATAAGCAATTAATAAAGGCATTAAGACACAATACACATCACGCTTTCAGTTGTTATATTTATAATTTTTATGCTTTTTTCCTAATCTGAAATATTTACGCCTCTCATATATGTTTTAGCAGCGTACTGGATACCTTCAAAGAATAATTTCAAATAGTTTTGTAAACATTCCGTGTAAATTTCGTAAGAGTTGTATGTATGTCTGCGCATCAAGTGTTGTAATAATGGACGTTTGTGTGAAACAAATTATTATTAATTTTGTGTATAATCAAGAACAAAGTAGTTTTTTTTTACTCATTAAATGCCCACTTTCACCATTATTCGTCTCCCACATTCAACCGCCGAATGGTATATTCCAAGTGGAGGAAGCATCTGTATAGGTGCATAATGTTAATAATATATGAGGAGTACAGAGAAAGAAGGGGCTCGTTGCATTTATTTATTCTTTTTTGGGAAAATGGAGAACTTCACTCCGTCCGCTGACGTTGACTTGAACTTCCTAGTGGGCAACACAATCTGTAAAAGAAGTTGTTCCCTCCCGATAAATTATCTGAAGGAAAATGAGCATAAAGGAAAGAAGGGGTTTATCGACTTACATGCATGGGAAGAAGGAGTTCATTGCATTCTTCTCGCGCTCAGTGTATGAGAAGCAATAGGTTAGGTAAGTAGAAGAGAAGCATTTTATTTGAGAAAAAACTAGACATAAGGGTTAAATTAAGTCGTCAATATTAATTGGACGAGATTTGCTTCGACTGTGGAAGAAGTTTCGATTTTCCTAACATCTCCAATAATGGTATCTACTAGAGGAGACAGTTACCTGTGTTTGCATTTAACGTCCAGGTATTGTCCATTTGTCATGTGTAGCCGGAGCGTACAGGCAAAGAAATGTGTGACGATGTACGCATATCATTGAATCAGTTCATTTACAACCATTCTAATGTGATGCACCTGGTTATGTTCTGTGACACATGTAGTGGACACCAGAAGAACTTCACTTTCTTTCGCTTCCTCTTCAACATGGTGAATGGTGAGAAAAAACCGGAAATTTCTCAGTAAGGAACTATTCCCGTCTTGAGAACGATAAGAACATGGATTTGGCGAATTAAAATTCCAAGCGATTGTTCTTAGTGACTGGACCTCGGTCATCAAAACCTCACCGTTCAATGTTGTGACTGTTGACCACACAATGTTTACGTGTTGGAAGAACTTCATGGATGAGAGGAATGCTAAGAAATCGCCATTTCCATCTCAGCCAGTATTAGAGATGAAGATTCAGAGAGGGCAATTGTTGAGATTCCGGAACACTTACAACGGAGCTTGGGAAGCCGCCTCGACAGCAGCAAGACGGAAGAGGTTTGATGCTTTAAGTCATCCTGATGGCTAATTTGACCTGCCAGAGGAAGCTGATGAGGGTATGGGCATCATTCCCTTCATGGTGCAATTCTCAGCCTCACTTCATTACCCCAACATAGCACAATGTTTTTGTACCCTAGGAGATTTGTCTATATATTCCGAGATGTTCAAGGACTTACAAGAGTTAATGAGATTCTGTAGTAATTAGGCAAGTGACAATTTCTCAAAAATTCTTCGCGGATAATGAACTGTAGCCTGCGTTACGGATTTGATAGATACAATAGTTACTAAAGTAATTGGTAATTGGTTATAAATATTGTAAAACATTATTTTGTGCTTGTAAGGGCTTTAAAAATGTCCACAGTTATTATATTGCTTGTAACTTTATAAATATCAATAAATAATAATAATTAGGCTAACTATAATCATTGCCCCACGCTTGGTGCCATTTGTAATTTTGCTATTAATATCATTAAATAATCATAAGTAAAATTACTCACGAACTGAAGAAAATAATTTAAAGTGAATTAAATTAATAAAGCTAATTAATCGAAATGTCCGTAGTATGGGCGCCAGAGTTCATCAGAATGGATCCCTCGAATTTAGATAGAGCATGATAATTCTTTGCCTCCCGTAAGTCCAACCCCTCGTCCACCTTTTGGGAGGTGGGCAACGGCATGAAGTAAGGGATTTCCTGCAGGGGTGATGTACAGCGGGGACTGCGTGTGCCACATGACCGCTACGGTAGCTGTAAAGACCCTACAGGAACCCTGAAAAGTGACGGCTAACGGGGCTCTGGTGAAGTCCTCAATGGCAGATGCGGCGAAAAAAATACCTTTGGAACGGCAAATCTGGCAGACGAGGCAACCCTCTTCCCGTGGGGTTTAAAGAAAAAACGGGAACCACTGCCTTGTGGTGAAGAGGGATCTTCAAAGACTAAGGGAGACAACCCCTACAGAAAACCGCAGGCTTAGAGGCTTAGGTGGCAGTCTCACCACCAAGCTCGGGTTGTTGTGGGCTAATAACTCGCACAGCCTTAAATATAAACTATTAAAGAAACCGAAGTGAAACACAAACGGACGGATAATAAGTTGAAGACTTTTGGCATGAAACTGAAAGCGAGAATAGGTTTTTGGAATGTCAGAACCCTGAGAGAGAGCAGTAAATTGTAGCAAGTATCTAAAGTGATGGAGGAATACAGGCTGTATATCCTTGGATTAAGTGAAGTACGGTGGCCAGACTTCGGAGAAATACAGACTCTTAATAGGTGCACATTCCTGTATTCTGGGCAAATGGGGGAGGATGCAGAACATAGAGAAGTTGTAGGATTACTATTGAATGAAACTGCAAAGAGGATCCTCCTTGACTGGAAACCCATCTCAGAAAGACTGATGACACCTCGATTCAAGACCCGGATTCGCAATGTGACTGTGATCCAGTGTTATGCTCCCACAGAAATGTCAGAGATTGAAAAAAGGAAGAATTCTACTGGCAGCTAAATGAGACTATTAAGAAAGTGGGAATGGGAGATATTATTATTGTGATGGGGGATTTAAATGCAAAGGTTGGTTCTAACAATGAGGGACTGGAACAAATTATGGGAGTGCATGGAGTTGGTGACTGTAACAAAAATGGAGAGCTTTTCATTGATTTCTGTGCTAGCCATGATTTGGTAGTGGGTAGCACTCTGGTAGTTGCAGAGTTTAGAATGAAAATTGTGGCAAGTGGAAGGAAATTTGAAAGGCGAAACAAGATATTTGATTCAGGTAAATTGCAAGATGAAAGTAAAAGTAAAGAATTCCAGATAGAATTAAGAAACCGCTTTCAAGCTCTTTCTGTTGAATCAGAACTTATGATGGATGTTGAAGTATCATGGAAGAAAGTCAAGGGGACATATTTAGACGTTAGTGAGAAGGTGCCTGGATTTCACAATTATCTCAAGAAGGAATGGATGTCTGATGATACTTGGAAAAAATAGAGGCTAGAAAGCTAGTTAAGGCAAAGATTAATATGTGTAAAACAAGACAACAGAAAGCCGAAGCACAAAAGGAATATGTGGAAGCTGATAAGAGTGTGGAGAAAAGGGTAAGAAAAGATTATATACAGTAGGTAGATGAACAAGCACGAATGACAGAAGAGGCATCAGCAAGGGGAGATGCTAAGGAATTGTATAGTATCACAAAGAAACTGTCAAGGAGAGGATTTATCAGGAATAAACACGTTAAAAGCAACAGAGGTTAACTACTGACCACCCGGGAGGAACAGCTACAGGGATGGAAGGGACATTCCTCAGAGTTGCTCAATGGAGATACAGAACAGAATGGTAACCAACAAATGGAACCAGTAGATAGTGACTCAAGAATAAATTTACATCCTCCAACCTGTTCAGAAATAGAGAAGGCTTGAAACAGATAAGAACTGGAAAAGCGCCCGGTATGGATAATATCGCGCCAGAAACACTTAAAGCAGATATTGTGACCTCGGCAAAATTATTGCACCCCCTGTTGGAAGGAATCTGGAATGAAGAAAAGCTACCAGCTGAATGGAAGAAAGGGGATATTACTAAGTATGATAATTGGAGAGGTATTACATTGTTGTCGGTTTCAAGGATCATTTTAGAGCGGGTGAAGGATGTTGAGGAATTGCGCCTTTTCGTGAACACCGTAGCTGTGTCGATCTCATAAACACTCTGACAATCATTTTGGAACAAAGTGCAGAATGGCAGAACACCCTCTACCTGACTTTCATTGATTTTGAGATGGCCTTCGACTCTGTAAATAGAAGAGTTATGTGGCAAACACTTGAAGAATATGGTATACCACAAAAGATTCTGAATATTATAAAGGATATATACGAGGGTTATAAATGTCAGGTTCTGCATATGGAAGATCTTACTGAACCTGTAGATGTGACCTCGGGGGTTCGACAGGGCTGTATTATTTCTCCGACGCTTTTCCTACATGTGTTGGATGGTGTGCTCAGGAGAGTGTATCGAGATCGGAAAAGGGGGATCCAGTGAGGCTTGCAAGATAGGTTAGAAGACCTTGTTTTTGCAGATGACATCTGTCTACTGGCTCAATGGTTCAGAGATATGGAAGAAACGATTAAGAGGTTTAAGGAGGCGGCAGAGGATGCTAGACTTAAATAAATATTAATAAGACCAAGGAGATGAGGGTCAATTCCAAGATTGATGATAAATTGTCTATAGATGTTAAAGAGGTAGAACAAGTAGACCCCTTCATGTGCTTTGGGAATATGGTTACTACGACTGGAGGAACAAAAGAAGACATTAAGAGTCGTATCAGGAAAGCAAATGGTTCTTTTGTTCATTTGTATCCTATATGGAGAAACAAGAACATTTCTAGAAAAACTAAGCTACGACTTTTTAACACAAATGTTAAGTCCGTTCTGCATTACAGCTGTGAAGCGTGGAAAGTTACCCAGAAAACAACTAAACAACTGCAAGTCTTCGTGAATCGCTGTATAAGACGTATCATCAACAGAAGATGGCCGGATGTTATTTCAAATGAAGATCTGTGGGAAGAAACTAACCAGCAGTCAAATGAAATGCAGATAAGGGAGAGAAACTGGCGTTGGGTAGGATATACTTTAAGAAGGCCCGCTGGAGCCATTGAAAAGACAGCGCTCGACTGGAACTCCCAAGGCACTAGAAAGCGCGGACGTCCGATGAAGACCAGGAAAAAGACGATCGAAGAGGATTGTCTAACAGTGGGAAAAACTTGGAATGAAGTGAAGAGGTTAGCCAACAATAGGAACAGATGGAAGTGTTTCACGGAAGCCCTATGCTCTAGGAGGAGCAAGAGGAATTAAGTCAAGTAAGTCAAGTGATAATTCTTTATCTCACAGGGTGTGTACATAATGCTGCGAACTGGTACATCTGCTTCAGGCCTTACCTAAACTCCTGAAAACGACTAAATAGGTAGGAACTGCACCTAAGTTCATCAATAACTCCACTAATTATAAAATAACCAACTATATTCTCAATAAAATCCGTGCATGAGCACCTCATCAGCACACCAAAATACACATATAATACACACAGAGAAGATTGCTGGAAGACTCCATATTTACAACAACAACAACAACAATGAAAACAGTGGGAAAACGAAAGCGAGAACTAAGCCACCATTTGTAGTTACTCTGTTGAACAATGTACGTACATGTAGACAAGTACCCTTCACTGTCTCTGTACCACCACGACTTGCCGATTCTCATAATCGGCACTTATTATATCACACAGATGCTGTTCCACATAATACTGCGTTCACTGACTCTAACACTCGTTTTAAAGATATATTCACTTAAGCAACACACGCTTGACGTTCCTGAACATAAATTCTGGAAAGTCTGAGATATAACACCTTCCAGCTTTCACCAACATTTAATACCTGGCCGCCACAAAATGATACACTACCCAGTGTGTAAGCACTCCACAGTTGTAGGTCAGTCACGTTCCACAAACATAATACGACTACGTTCCACAAACGTTTGAAGTCCACTCCTGTGTGTAGAATTTCATTCTCGTGTCGCGTATCCAGTACTACTTAATGCCGGTACAGGGTATCCAGTTCACTTCCGCTTTTTACAGGGGGAGGGGGCCCGACTCAATCTACATGGCCTCCGACATCCTAATGCGATAGCAGGGAAGAGTGGAAAGTGATACCAGGAGTGTCTATCGGTTTCCGAGTAAACTCGCTACCACGGGTGCCTGTTTCCATGTTATCCACGTTACCAGGCGAGTTTGTATTGCTTGGGTAGTGTTAAGGTGTGGGTTTGAAGGGTCAGGGAAAAACCACATAGGCACAAAGGAGCCTACATGTAAAACCTGATATCTTGTGATAGCACATGCAAGGATGTGGGCTGGAAAGGTCCAGTGGTAGTGTTAGTTGAGAAGAGGTATCATAAACCAGCCATGAACAATAGTCTCGCCGTTCCATCTGCCAGGGAATCGGTCCGTCTGAGCACTGCCGTGACTAGCGCAGGCCTTGCCGATTGCGGAGCCCTGCGTCGAGTACCCAGTCACCGATCCCGGAGAATGAGGCCAAGCCCGCCGAGGCGGGGGCCTCCTGGAAGGGGGTGGGTCATGACGCCGGGCCTCCTTACTCTCCGCCCGCGCCATGGCCCGGTAGACTGGGCAATTCCGATGGGAGGCCGGACGGCCCCCCGCGCAGTTGCCGCACACCGCCACCTCCTTAAGTGTTGCGCAGGCCATATAGTGGTGATCACCCCCACAACGGTTGCACCGCACTTGGAGCCCACACCACTCCTGCCCGTGGCCCCACCTCAAACAGCGGAAACACTGCAAGAGCTGTTGAGGGGGAAGTTTCGTTCTCACCTGATAGCCGCTACCCGCTGAGGTCCCCTCCTGATTGGCTCCTCGCTCGGCTGCTGTCCTGGGAGCAGTCCTGGGTTGTGGCTGGGCGGCTCTCTCATGGTGGGCTGTCATTTTCTTCCTCCTGGTGCTGGGGCAGCGTCTTCTTCACGGGGATCTCTTCACGGCAGGGGAAGATGCCTCTTCCTGGTGGACCTCCTCCCAGCCTGGTGACCCCGGGGTAGCGGGTGGCTCCGCTGCGTCGCCGTCTTCTTCCTCCTGCTGGCTAGCGGCGGTGGTGTCGGTGGGTGCTAACACTCGACTGCGTTCCCTGTCCTGTGGGGCGCACGTCGACGTCTGCAGCTCGACAGTCTCACTGGCAGGCTGGGCCTGGACAGCAGCCTCTGAAAGCCAGGGGCGCGTCCTACTCCACTGCTGTGGAGCCGTCCCGGGCGCTTTCCAGGATTGTGCCCGGGTAACAGGCCCTTCCTGGTAGGCCTGCGTCTGCGTCCACTTCACCCTGGAAGGTGGTCGACGGTCGTGGTTGGCGGCCTTGTTGGTCTGCGTGTACTTAGTATAGTACAGCGGTCCAACTGGGGGCGCGCCGTCGCGGGGCTCAGGAGCGCTGCCGTCGTTCTTGGTCCACGGCTCCGTCTGGGTGGCTGCCACATGGTAGCCTGAGCCTCTGCCGTCCAGCTGCGCCCTGTGTCCTGGTAGCCGGACGACCTGGTGTCAGTGGGACGCCAGCTCCTTCTAGACCCGGAAGCGGTCTGCGTCCTTGGGGTGGGTGATCACCGCCAACCATTGATCACCTCGCCGATGGTCTCGATGATCGACTCCCCGATGAACTCCGCGATTACCGTAAGGAGATCGATTATGCGGATCGTCTCCTGGTAGTCGTCCGTCCCCCAACGGTTGTACACCAGCACAGTCGGGAGACTGTAGTCGGGGGCGTCCACCATCATGAGCGCCGCTTGTAGTTTCACTATGGCTCCCCTGCAGTCGTAGTCGGCCGATCTCACTGGGACGGATAGCTTCTCCATCCAGGTCCTCCTGAAAAAGAAAACCTGGAAGAAAGAGAGAAAGTGAGGACTGAAAAGTGCTCAGCTCTGACAAATGCTCTTTCGAAATTATACTAACAAGTACAGCTGCCGGGCTAGCACTTAGAAAGTACAGGGCGCCTGGCGAGGAAAGGGACAGCGGAGCGAGAGGCACGTACGTGTTCTCGCTAGCACAGTTAAGCTCGTCCTCTTCACTTTCGCTGTGATGTCGAAGTTTATATAGACCTCTCTTCCCCCTTCCTTTCAGATGATACATCTAGATTGATCCTGACCAGCCAATCATGATTAGATCCTGTAGTCAAGACCACGCCCTGAACTTCTTCCTGGTCCCAAGACAGTAACAGACTCTGGGGTGTTTCACATGAGTTATTGGAAGTTTTCGACCACAATAACAAGTCCACCTGAACAAACTCTGGGCTATTCACATGAGTCATACAAATTTCCCGAGTTATGACTAGCAATATTTTCCCAACCGTCGTACAAATCAAATTACTCATGCCACACATGGAGACCTCCCAGCTTACAAATATTAATGACTGGCTGTCCCGACAAACGTCGTTCTGTCATAAATAAATGACAATGGAACGAACTGAAATTCAGTCTGTACTGCACGCAAAAATCAGAATAATGCAAATGACTTCATTATCAACATCAAATGAATTATTTTTCTACTGCTTCCAAAAGTTAGTAACAAACTACTGGAAAAACGTGTTTTAATTATCTGCAATATTAATATCTTGATTGTGAATAAGGAAATGCTCAAATAGGTCACAGCATATCACTACCCAGATTAACCCCGATTGACTGTAACATAAATGGTTACTGTTCAGCAGGTCTTCAAGTCCCTCAGAGAACCATAATTTTCCCCCCATTGCAAATCAAGTAATTTGATAAGATAATGTGGCAAAAGTTACTCCTGTTTCTTCTTAGGATATAGCTATCATAGAAAACACTGATTCCAATGAACACTATGACGATATTTTTCATTGTAAAGCTTTAACGTACACGACATTTTTTGTTTGATTACCTGGCGTATAAACAAACAAAGTTGATGGTTTTCCAAAGCGGGAAAAAGCAACATAAAATTGGCCGTGCGAGAAACATGGATTTTCAAGATTAATGCTGCAAATACTCAATGAATGCCCCTGGGATTTATTTATGGTCATAACAAAATCGACCCGCACTGGAAACTGCAGTCGTTTAAATTCAAATGGTATGTCAGTCGGAATCATAGGCATGCGTGGTATCAAAACGTCTTCTCCTTTATACTTCCCCATTAGAATGGTTGCTTCGATAACGTTGTTCAGTAATGTTTTCACCGCTAGCCGTGTGCCATTACAAAGACGCGGTTGGTTGATATTTCGTAACATTATGACCACTGATCCGACCTTTAATTGAAGAATGAGAGGCGGCAATCCTGGCAAATCCAGCGAGTTCAAAATCTGTAAATTAAGAAGGACGGGTTTATTATTTTTGTCACAAAAACTTTAAAATAAAATAAAATAAAATAAAATAAAATAAAATAAAATAAAATAAAATAAAATAAACAAAGCAATGTGGGGGGTAACTCTGTTTGTTATATGTTAAAAGAAAGCAATGTTATATATTACCTTGAAAGTTGGCATGACATTATCCCGAGTTACATTTTTTGCCCCAAATGAAGTCATTTGAAAGCAGTTGTTATATTTTTGGATATTTGTAAGGAAATGTATGGAATTTGTTCCTGTCCCTGAAACCAATGAGTACAATTGATCTGGTGGTGAAATCACTGGCACTAATTTCACTTTGCCATTTGCGCAAAACAATGCAGTGGCTTCATTTTTGTATTTCAATGCCTTACAATTTTGGCAAACTGAGTGCATAGATCCAATAACAACGCATTGGTAGGCACTGTAGTCAATTGGAACATCGTAACTGAAAGCAGCTCTATTCAAACTTGCAAGATTATTAGCTGAACGACGCGCTGCACGGGTTTGTGATGTTCAAATCCTTTTCAAGATTAATGCTGCAAATACTCAATGAACACCCCGCGTCTTATAGGCGGCATGAGTCTTGAAATGAGTATACTGTATATGGAAGCACACACAAAATAAACCAATCAACCAAAAAAATCGATGAACTTGTTTGTTGAGAAACGTTTGTTGGGAAGCGCAGATTTTAAAACAACCAGTGTAGACAAAGGTCTCCAACTATAACAAAACACGGCACTGTATGCGACTGTCTGCAGAGCGTATGTTTGAGAGATCCGTACTGGCAGTCGAAGCAGCCAGCACGTGCGAAACCTAAACTCAAGGAGACATTCCTGTCACCAACTGAGAACGAAGCGAGATAAGAACTTGGGGTACGTTTTAAAAATAACTTCCAAATCTGATGACCATTTTCCTCGCTTTGACCCCCACGCAAATTCAATAGCAAAGAAGTTGGCCAGCGACTGACTTTTTCTTGCCTACACATAAAAATCTCTGAACATGACTGAAAAGAAAGACAAATAGTGCATGTTTTTATCATTTAAATTTAAAAACAAACTCATCTACGTTGAGCTGAAGTGTTCCTTTACCAGCAGTGAAATAATTACAAATATAATTAATATAAAATAGGAGTTATGACATGATAAGTTCTATGAAATGAAGATTTAGCATTTGAGGTAACATTCCATTATATTAACTTTTTCACGCTCAATTATTTTGTAAACTTGTCTTGTTAACGGTGTTCCGAGGTATCTGTCGAACAGCAGAGGTGAAAGAAGGTGCTTGGTGGAATAGGTCTCAATTACGAAATTAAAGTTAATTTAAAATTTTACAAAGGTTATATTTTCTTTTCAAAATCAAGAAATAACAAGTAAAACAGGCACCCAGTAGCATATCAACGAATTAAGAAAGTACAATTACAGTTTGTTACTGGATTTGGGCTTCGAGCCCCAGACTCACAATCCTTGAGCAATGAGCCCAACTTTACCTATATACAAAGTTCAACAAAGGGGCAGAAAACCCCAATCATGCCAAGGATCACTTGCTCCCAATTACCCAGTAAAGCCTCCTCGAGGCACACAGAAAATCCACTTTTAAGAAAGAGCAAACCCGCTCTCAAAGTTCAAGCCTATTCAAAGGCCACACCAAACTCCACCTTTAATCTGCCCTCCAGGCACACAAGAACAGGGGTAATAATACCCAACCTACTAAGGCCTATTCAGTAAAGAAACAGGTCAATTACATGGCCCCAAAATTCTGAGTTGAATGGAGGCGAAACATGCACTCCTAATACATTTTTAAAACCTATTTGGCACTAGGCCGCTTATGCAAGGGCTAATCCCATACTAAAGAGGTGACTTGTATAAGAGGACTTTATTACATTAAGAAAGGAAGAAACGGTTGTGAAAACAAAGTAACCTCAAAACAATAGGAGTGGGAGCTCGAGAAGGTTAGGCACTCTCTATCACAATTTATATTTAAAGAGCCAAAATTTACCAAATGTCTATTATATTTTAAAGATAGGTAACATTAGAAAGGTTTCGAACCTGCCTCGCGAGTTAAACTTCTGAGCTAGCAAGAAATGTTATAAAATGGCCATTACCTTATAGATGAACTGCTACCCGAAGAAAGAGGCGCTTCCCGCCCCCTGCTACATAATCACACTAGGAGAGATGTTACTGAAGTGGCCCTGAGACCAAAAAATCAGCATTTTATATAACCTCGTGGAACATTCGAGACCTTTCATGAATGATAACAACCCGCCCATAAATTTTTATTGGTCGGCTAAATATTACAAGTCAAAACTGAATAAGACATCTCGGATTGGTGGAAAATTAATTACAGAAATTACTCATTGGTCAAATTCAAAACTGGCGGAAAGAGAAGAGTTATACTGCCAACCCAAACAATGACTGAAATAAATTTAACAAACAACAAACTTATGAATACCAAATTTCTTCAAAAAAAAGTTCCTTCACTTCGCACTAGGGTGCACAATTGTAGTTCTTAAGTAGTGCCATCTAGAAGATAATGTTCACACTTCTTACTACAGAGCAAACAAATACAAATCGAAACAGACATAGTTCAGAACACTTCAAAATTTATAGTAGAGACATCTTCTGAGAAACCTTAGAATTAATATGGTTGTTAAAGTTCAGGCTTTCTCCAGTAGAGGAGTTTCAACTGGCGCAATGTTTGAATTAGCGGCGTGGAGGTGTACCGCCCTGTACAAACGGCATCAAATGCGGCTTGAAATTTTGTACATAATCCGATATTCACCCATTTTAACCGATATCATTGAGATTTACGGACATTTGGCAAACGCGCTGGATTAGAGTTGGACAGCGCTAAGCGCAAACTTGGGAAAAGGAAAAAGAGGTGAACAGTTTGAATGGTAAAAGAGAAATGGGACTTTTATGTTTTTCCAGGCATTTTTTCCAATTTTTCTCTTATAAAAACCTCACTCGTACTTCGACGAATATTTGAAAGAAAAAGAATTAGCCGAATTGGTCCAGCCGTTCCCAAGTTTTGCGCTTAGCAACACATTTAGCGATTCATTTTTATTTATATAGTTAAAATAAGCAACTGAAATAATAATAATAATAATAATAATAATAATAATAATATTAATAATCGATCGAATACTGACAATAATATCTCTTACTTCTAAATACAGTGCGAGGGTATGATATGTGTACTATCACATGCTCTTGTTATTTTACTAATGACATTGAAAATGAACAAAAATACAAAGACACAAGGAAGGAGTTAAGTGCAATGAGCACATTTCTTCCTACACATTTTCGTAGACAGAAACGTGTTCAAGGGCTGATCCTATGTTAAAATTCCATAATGAAAATAAGTTACCCTTTTATAATTAACGTACCAATATTTGGGAAAGTTTAGACTTTAAAATTGGTAAAAGAACAAATTCTACGAGGGTTTGAATTTTAAAATGCTTCTACTGAAAAGTTAGTAAAAAGTTGATGAGCCCCTTATTTCCTTCTATCTTTCATATCCATAGGTAGACTCCATCTACGAAATACAAATTATGGTATAAATCATGTATGAATTTAAAAAAACGTTCGCAACTACAAAATAAGATCATTTATTCCTCGAATACCTATACTTCAATTTTTTTTTATAGTGTCCGGTTGTCAGTGCTGGAATATCCAAAGACATGTTCTCCTCATCAGTTTTGTAACTGCCTTTCCTAGTACACCACGTGGGGGTTGATCTACGTGTACAGCTACGTTAGGGTTTTATCAGCCGGTGTAGGAGTAATTGTACGGGTTAGGAGTGGAAAGGAAGAGGCCGTGGTGTTGAGGAAGGTACCATCCTGGCTTTAGCCTGGAGCTGAAAGGATAAACCACGGGAAATCATTTCGAGGATGTCGACGTGGGTTTCATACGCACGGGACTCCCGAGTACAGAGGTTGCTGCCATAACTGGACGTACTGATACGCACTGAACTAACCTGTTCGGTAACATCGAAGTAATCAAGTAGGATATGGGTTCAATATGTCTATACTTGTAATCAGATGTCATGGGGGTCCTGAAAACTTTGAAGAATTAGGAACCATACCATAAATATGTCTGTTTCGAAAAATTGACTCATATTGATGTGAACTCACCTTAGAGGTAGGCTGTGTCCGAGCTCTGACACCCCTGGAAATCAATCGTCCGATAACCATGAAGATAAACAGTAGTGCCTTTAGAATTCTTTTTTAATAGGTGAGGTTAGAACTGCATTACAGACGTGTCATCTATTTGCAATGAACTAGAATGTAACACGGCTAACTGCGACATTCATTTTAGCTCCACCGTATTGACTGGTATTCAAAGTGCTGCAATTTTTATAAATCAAAGGGCTTCAGAAACAATTGGATATTACGAGATATTCATTTGTGGGAGGAGTTAGTATAGAACTTCAAAGGGTAAGAGAAAATACCATTCCAATTGTAACGTGCTTGAAAATGTCACTGTGCCGGCGATGTTCAATAGTTACGGATCATTGGAGACAGAAATGGATTGGAGGGATTGTGATTTATTCGGCCTGTGTGTGTTTCGTGATGCATGGATTCAGTAGGATCTTCGAGAAAAGAAGTAACAATTCACTTACTTCACCGTTGTGCTGTACTTTGTGCAATTTAGAACCACATATGTAAATAAAATAATAAAAGCTCTATCTTATGCTCAGTACAGATTTATATCCATTGAATTATATTAGTGGAATTTACTACTTGACAAATTCATCAACTCTAACCACTGCCCGTATGTTGGCGTATGTTTCTGCTCCTATTTAGCCTAATTGCCTTTTTTCTTCGATGACCTCTGTGGACAATTGAATGTTAGTAATACCTAGTTTACTTCCTGTTTGAGGGAGACGTAACTTCGCCCTTACGGTGAACTAGTATGGTATACTACACTTCTACGGGGATCGATGTGAAGACGTTGCATGATTAATTTTGTATATCAACAGATCGTTATTCTCTTCTAAAACAAGAAGATTTTGCATGGTGTAATAGAACATTAAATACTTCAAGCTGCGAAGACGACTGCTGCCAGTTAGTTGGCTATGACGTACTGTAGTACAAAGTGGACAGTGTGACGACGAACTCAGCCGTTTTTCTTGCTTCCGCTGCCAGGTCAGCTTCCTTCCTTACCAGCCAGCTCATTAGATAGCCTCACAAGACGAAGTGAATCCCTTTCCAGCTCTTAGTCCTGAATAAAATCTCTGGGTTACTGGGGTAACTACGCCTGCTACCCCCACACTACGGACTGGCCGTTATTCGCACATGGCACGTATAATTTTAGTCTCCTCTCAGTTCATAGCAATTAAATAATATACGACTGATAAATTAAATATGGCTAAATGCATCTCAATGCCGATATTGCAGTAGGAGTTAAATTCGGCATACTCTATAGCCAAATATAAAAAAGACACTGCTAGAATTATTTCAGCAATTTAAAGCTAAATTTCAAGAAAGACAATACTGGTATAGCAATTTCTACAATTAATGACACTATAAAGTTAGGGATGGATCGTCTAATCGGGCTGAGAATCCATGTGCAGTCGTTCTCGCTTCGAAAATAATTCTGCGAACAATGGTCACATAAGGCACTTATATCCAGCGAACCGATTCTGGACGTCCCTAAAACACTGCTCGGAGAGAGGGCCGTTTCATTGCTGGCACACAGGAACAATCCTTGGTTTATTGGTCTTTCATCCAGAGCTGAATGGCAGTTTCAGTAGAAAACGTCATCTCTAACAAAATTATTTCACGACGCGGAACATATACAAAAAACAGGGAGGCGTCATTTTCAAGGAAGATAACATTACTACATATGCAAAGTACTTCAATATTTCACTGACATCTCCGATCATCTGATATTTGACGTGTGACATCTGACATTTGTGGGACCAGATGGTACACCACTTCTTCCATTACCGAGTAAATGGTTGTGCGGTTTGGGTCACGTAGCTACCGGCCTGCATTCGGGAGATAGTGGGTTGAAAACCCACTGTCGGCAGCCCTAAAGATGGTTTTCCATGGTTTTCCATTTTCACACGAAGCAAACGCTGGGGCTGTACCTCAATTAAGGGCACAGTCGCATCCTCCCACTCCTAGCCCTTTCCAATCCCATCGTCGCTGTAACACCTATTTCCGTAGGGGGGAGAATTGCCGCAGTACATTATAACCAAGAGCACCTGCTTTCTTCCACCAGGTACGAAAATATCTATAAGGTACTAAAGGAGATCCTGTTCTGCGTTTTGTCTAGATGAAACCTTATCGTAATGGAATGGAATTGTAATTACATATTTTTGTTCCGTAATACTAACAAAATTTCGTTTGAATCCAAATATTCCTCTTTGATGCGAATATGCTGCACGTGCGTCAATGATTGTGCTTTTGTTTTTGCAGTATATCAAAATAATAATAATAACAATAATGACGATGATATGAGTTTAACGTAGCCACTATTTAGCATAGATATTGAAGTATTATCGATGTTAATTTTTAACCTTCAAAGTGATTCAGTGACTTCCGCTTAATAACCTGAACCAGGACTCTCAAATTTAAATGCAAGAGTTTTTTCCCTAATGTTTAGCATAAAACATAAATATGCAATCAATCACCTGGCTCGTCAATTTTATCTGAATTTTCAACGATACGACAAAAGTTTGAAATCTTCACCGGCAGGTATAACTTTGAACGTTTAATACAAAATGTGTAAATCCATAAAGTCCTTTTTTACCACTTGAAGCATTGTGGCATGGCACAAAAAATAATAGATTTGAAACGGACCGTAAACGTACAACAGCAGCGCAAAATTGTTGGATTCACTTAACTATAAATACTCTGTCTTTAGCACAGTGTTAGGTGCTTTCGTAATTATAAGTAAGGTAGTTATCAAAACTTCACGGAAATGATGAACGTTCTCGGTGTTGGACGTGAACATGAAAACAGAGTTAATATGAAAGGTAATAACTGACTGTTTCTAGCTCCCTCCGTGGAAAATTGGTCGAGTGTCGGCCTGAGGATACCAAGATAGCGGGTTGAAATCCGACAGAAGTAGTCGCAATTCTGAAGGGCGGAAATAATTGCATGTCGCAATATGTCGGCATGTAAATGGTCTCTGGTGACACATTTGGTGTTCACAAGACTAAATTCAATAAAAACTCAGCCCCAGATGCTCAAGAGATATCCGGTTTACTCTGGCGTCTACAGTAGCAGGTCAAGAGTAAAACGAACGTCGATATTGACGAGCAAGTAGCCAGATGGCGTAACATTAAAATGCTTTCACGCGGTAGCTGAGGTCGTAAGATTATTATTCCAATTTCTTAAAATATTATCGTGTGATAAATTTTTTGAATTTTTGCAGTCATGTACGAAACATATTCAGCGGTTAAGTGAGTTAGCAAGAGGTCGCATGTGTCAGGATGAAAGCGGACTGGTATATGCCCGTTTCTGATTACAGGTGATTTACATTCTCTGGTGTCAATACAACGAAAGTTATAAAACGTAAACGTTACAATTTTACCGAGATTTTGGGTAAATTCTTCATCATCGTGCTCCACAGAAAGGGTGATCCGATGTTAAAACTAAGAACTGGGGCACCAACCAGTGCTTCTACCAAAGCAATTCGCCCAACAAACAAAATTCATAATTTACTTTTACTCATAATATTGGAAGGTGTTAAAATAACTACAAAATAAAACTATGGAAATAGTTGATGGCAATTACTTGGATCATAAGGCTGCTTCATTTATATTTTTGTCCCTTCTTACAGTATTCTCTTTTGCACTTTTCAGAACCATATGCACTGTTTCTGACAACAGTGTTGTCGGCGTCTGCAGCCACTGTAGAAGTCCACACAAGTAAAATCAAAATGTGTTTTCTGCGGTCAAACGTTCTTTAACTAACTGAAGTGAAGCCAGATTCTTTTCATCATTCCAATGAATGTGTATAAGGCTGAATACACACTCTACACTTTTAATGTTACTGAGAAGACACTGCATAAATTTAGCCAAGATTAAAAGGTTATCCAAGGAAACACAATTACTTTTCAGGGAAATTTTGTATCATTCTAATTCAAAATCTTCTCGTTATGAATTAAGCCTCGATTCCTAAAAACCGGAATATTTTTGGGTTTCGAGATAGTTTTTCGTTACACTGGGACAAATCGTCCAATTAGGTGACGTCTGTCACCCTCTTTCATAGACTCACACAGAAGTACTCTGACAGAGTTTAATGACAGTCATTCACTTGCGCGTGCCAGGCAAAGGACCTCTTAGAAAAGACCCGGGGAACGATGTGGCGTAATTCATTAGTGGAACTGACTCTGTGACTGACTTATGAATCATAAATACTTCGTTAAGTGAAGAGAAGGACGAGTATGTAGGAGATAATATCGTCGTAGCCAGAAACAAACCTCCTATGCATCAGAATGAGTGAAAATGAGATTTTAGCGTTAAGAGATTCAGAATGATTTTATCTATGTTGTGGCAAAATCTTCTACGTTTCATGTAGCTAAATATTCTACTTCCTATGTGGCCTAGCATTTTTATTGATGAGAAAAGTCCCCAATGTTCATGAAGTACACAAAGGAGCCTTACAAAAGTAACACACTATTCGCACACTGCATGTGCGTCAAAGATTGTGTTTTTGTTGTTGCAGTATATCAAAATAATAATAATAATAATAATAATAATAATAATAATAATAATAATAATAATAATAATAATAATAATAATAATAATAATAATAATAATAATAATAATAATGATATGAGTTTAACGTAGCCACTATTTAGCATAGATATTGAAGTATGTATTGAAGTATCTCCGCTGTGTTGAAAGGAACACGCCATTGTTATACTTGACAGCCTTCTGCTCGACAATGACGATTTTACAAGGCTTTTTTGCACTGTATGGCGCCAGACCGACCAAGTAGGCTTGTGGTCTTTTTCTGTCACTGCGATGTTGTTGCTGCAGGAACTTTTTTGTGAAGAGTTCTGCTTAAAAATGGTTATCTGTCGAAAGAAAATTCTAAAAATGATATTAGAAATCGCTGCAGAAGACGAGTAGGTAGGCTACACGGGATCCAGACCAAATCGGACTTTGAACGCGTACCTGATTGCCTGTTTGGGTGCTACGTCACAGCGCTGAAAGTTTTAATAATTGGTGTGGGCGATTTGAAAAGTGAGCGTGGCTGGTGGTTGGAGTGTGCTGCGCTCTGGCGTGAGCTGTTAAAACTAGGCGGCTACGTGTGCAGGCTTGCCAATTTGATAGAGGGAGATCCAAACCACAGATTGAAGTTTGATGATTATAAGACTCCACACTTACCTTTTCTGTAATACTAGGCAAGATGGCTGCTATACATTGGGGCAAATGGTGACAGTTTGACAGCAAATTCTTATTCTGCTTCTTATTCCTAATCGGTTGCCTTTCACTACAGTAGCTTGTAGGTTTTTTGTGCGAGGGCTACTAGGCGAAATGGGTGCTATACATGCTCTCTTATTAACGAAACTTTCTTTTAAGTTCTCGTTGATTCATTACGAGCTTTGTAATATCGTAGTCATCAGCCCAGTATACTTAAATACGTGTAGAATTTATTTGATGACCTGCGTTACTTCAGTGGAGTTAGAAGGTGTGTGTTACATTTTTTCTTATAATACAATGCTGGGACTTGAGGATATTGAATGTTTAAGTTAAGGGAAGTTCTAACCCCAACCTACTTTCTCACTATAAACGTTATTTTAAAATATCATCGGAGACTTTCTTAATATTCGAAACCGTTTTTACCCGCAAACTTGGAAATAATAATAATAATAATAATAATAATAATAATAATAATAATAATAATAATAATAATAATATGAGTTTAACGTAGCCACTATTTAGCATAGATATTGAAGTATGTATTGAAGTGTCTCCGCTGTGTTGAAAGGAACACGCCAGTGTTATACTTTACAGCCTTCTGCTCGACAATGACGATTTCACAATGCTTGTTTGCACTGTGTGGCGCCAGACCGACCGAGTAGGCTTGTGGTCTTTTTCTGTCACTGCAATGTTGTTGCTGCAGGAACTTTGTTGTGAAGAGTTCTGCCTAAAAATGGTTATCTGTCGAAAGAAAATTCTAAAAATGACATTAGAAATTGCTGCAGAAGACGAGTAGGTAGGCTACGCGGGATCCAGACCAAATTGGACTTTGAACGCGTACCTGATTGCCTGATTGTCAGGCGTTAGTTGATAAGATTATACCGCCGGTTAGAGGATATTTTTTGTTAAATGTGAATCTAAACAACCGTTTTCTAGGACCATCGGTTTGAGAGATAATGATTTTTTAAGTCAAGGGATGCTTTACCGCAACCAATCCTCTATAATAAACGTCATTTAACCCCTTTTGGAGCCAAAATCTATTGCCAAAAACAAAGGTTAACCATGGGCTCACCATTATCAGGTGTAACAGCAAACATTTTTCTGAAATTCTTCGAAAACATCTTCTTAATGGGCCACCATTCAATAGGAATCTTACACTGGAGCAGATACGTCAATGACGTCATATGCATTTATTATAATGACATTACTAATGCACACCAGTTGTTAAACACACTAAATTCTTTACACAAGACCATCAGTTTCAAAATAGAGCCAGAAACTGACAAGATTAAAAGCTATTTAGACATCACAATCAACAGGAATAATGACAACCTATCTTACAAAGTATACAGAAAGCGCACCCAGACGTTGCACACTATTGACAACGCACCCAACCACCCATACACACACAAAACAGCAGGACTGAATACAGTGATACACAGAGCTATTTGCATACCAATGAGCACAAAGGATTTCATTGAAGAGATACAAATCATTAAACAAATCGCGAAAGAAAACAACCCCCCTCCAGGCACAGTAGATAAACTATTAAATAAACGTAAGATAAGTCGCCGGGAAACCACCACACATGACAAAGAAAAATACGATAATCTCAACTAAGTCAACAAGAACACATACAAAGTAGCTAACATTTTCAAGAACCAAGGTTTAAAAGTAGCCTTTAGAACGAACAACACACTACAGAAACCCATCAAGCAAGTGCAACCTAAACAAAAGATATCCTGGTCAGCCGCTCACCATCAGCTGGAAGAGGCCAGAGCTCCGCCATCGCTCGATTACTGTAAAGTACCAGGCCGTTTTTAGTGGAAATACATGTATTTTAAAATTCGCGTGTATGGCAAATACCAGCAAGATATTTTCTACATATCGATTACATAGAATAAGCAACTGATTCAGAGTGATATGAAGAAGCCAAAAATTTTTATTGTTGATATTATGGTTGTCGATAACGTATATTTGAGGAAGAGAAACACATTTTCACACTCTCTCTCTCAATATCTACTTTGAAAAATCGTTTAAGATACAAATGTTCTAGTCTCAACTGTTCCGTGCAAGTGTGAGGGAGACAACGAGAGAGAGGGAAAAAGGTCAAGTGATGTACTCCACAATGATGAAGAATGTATTTCTAAATATAATTCTCTAAAATAATAATAATAATAATAATAATAATAATAATAATAATAATAATAATAATAATAATAATAATAATAATAATAATAATACAAATGTATGTCACTAGTAAGAACAATACAATTTTACTCACCGATAAAATTCGCGTATATATATTGTACCAGGAATACATAAGCCCTGGCACATTATTGTTATAAATCTTTAATCATTAAAGAACGGCTGAGTTGTAACATCGGAAATAGCTACCGGTACGCGAAGGAATGTTCTAGTCTCAACTGTTCCGTGCAAGTGTGAGGGAGACAGCGAGAGAGGGGGCAAAAGATGAAGTGATGTCACGCCACATGCTTTTCACCTCCCCTATGGAAAAGTCCAGAAATTATTTTGTAACTTCTAAACGGCTTAACACATAAAAATGAGACATACACCAACGTGAATCCCATATTTAAAATGCATAATAACAGACCTTTGAGGTCAATCCATCCATTCGTTTAGCAGATATGACAAGTAGAAGTCTATCCTCCGTAACCACTCATCTATCGTTTGACACAGTGAACTCGCCTCCAGCGGGGTATATATAGGTCAACAACTTGAGAGGGATAGGCAGTTGAAATGTGCAACTCATGACTAAAGGTCATGCTGCTTCGTCGCGTTGCTCGAGATACGAGTAAGCCGTATTGTAAGACTCTGAATTGCATTGTGCGAGATCGTAATAAGTGGAAAACTTCAACCGCGTCGTGAATGTGTGGAATGTAATAAAGTGTTATAAAATTGAGTTTCGTCGTACAAGACTTACTAATTTCTTGAATAAATAGTGATCTCGTGATATTAGCTATGTATTTAAGTGGAACTTAGAATACAAGTGTTAAATTTGCCAAGTTGGCAGCCTTATGGACTTTGTTAGTTCGGCGTACATTTGAACTCTGTTGCGATCACGTACGGTAATAAGCATATTAGGAAAATGTGCGTGATAAATTAAACTTTCAACTAGTGACAATGTCATGAGTTCTGAGACATGATTCTCGTCTATAATTACGACTACGCACTATTTTAAGTATTATTCCAATCGAATATTCAGTGATTGATAGGGATGAGTGTAGTCAATTTTCACGTATTTTCTTGAATATACGACCAGTGTCGTGAGAAAAGGACTGAATATTAAGGACATTTTATGGTGATATTAGATAATACGAACACTTACCATGAAAATTCACAAATGAAATCCACTTAAGCAGTGAATTCCACAATTCTAGAGACTGTTGTAGAAGTTGTGTTTATTGCATTTACTAGTGAATTTAATGGACAGTGACACTCGTTCTAATGCTGAATTTACGACATAATTTGTGGATATTATGAACTGTGCTAATGTTTAATTTCATGCCAGACCAACTGTGTGGTGAAAGACTGTGCTTTCGACTTCATAAGTGATCTCATTTTATTACCAGAGAAACTTGACTTGTAGTTCGAACTGCGACTATTTCAAGTCACATATTCACTGCCATATTATAAAAGTGCAAGTACAAACTGTGCATTTAAACTTATCTCTGTGTGGAATGCAACTCATTATTAAGAATTGACACTGCTACATTGTGCAGTATAGTGCCAATTGGACTTCCCCGTGTTTCTATATTTCGTTTTAAAACACCGGAAATCTTTTCGAAGTAGCGTAATCGCACACTGCTTTGAACGTCGTATCCAGCGTAGGACAAGCGACTTTGAGGGATTATTCGTGGTATCTTCGAAGGATTATTGGTGGTAACTTCGTGGGATTAAGATGTGATAACTTAGTGGGATAGAACGTGGTTCACTGCTGGTTCTATGTTCGACTCCAGGCTGTTCGCTGCAGAAGTTCCAGTCATCGAGCTGCAGAGCCGTACTTGAACTACTCTTATAAGCAGAACTCAGGTAATATAAGTGTATTTTACATTTTCCTGAGTGAGTACTTACATTTAAACATTAACTGACTTATTAATTAGGCACTCAATCATACCCAATATTCAACAGCCTACGCACATGAAATGAAAAGTGCCTGGTCTTACAAAATAAATTTTGATAGTGTGAATTCCAAACCTACTACTTGTAGAAATAATATGTCATTTAACAAGACCTTAGGTCATATTTCAATAAACCTTAGGTTTCCCTCCAAAACAAGTATAACTGGAGATCAATTTTAAAATGAATTTTAAAATGTTCATTTGAAGTCAATGTAATCTGAAGTCATTTCATAACAACCTAATTGAACTGTAGGGCTTCTTCTATGACAAGTGCACAATTTAAAAATTATGTTTAATTTCTTTATCTAGACTGTAGGATGTCTAAAACAAGCGATTGAAAACAATTAATTGGACTGTAGGATTCAGAAAGCAAGTGCAATTTGATATTATGTTTAATGATTTTAAACAGACTTTAGACTTGCACCAAAAGTGATTGATTTAATTCTAAAAATCTTGGTCAATTGACAAAGTGATTGAATGAAGTTTTATGATCAAAGTTTTTATTTTTGAATTTGAATCTATGTGTGAAATCTTAGATGAACTGTAGGATGTGCTGAATTTATTGAAAGCTGGTATTCATTTTGAACATCATATAAACATCAAGTGGATGTGTAGGACAAAGACTCTATTTTGTTCAATCGTAACAGCACATGCAATTCAGTCATTCAATTTCATTTTGAAGAGATCGATGGAAGATTTAATTTCTGATGAATTAGAAGTAGGGTTATTTTCTTGAAATTATTAATAAAATCTTGTCAACATTTTATTACCATCTATTATTCGCCCTGCAAAATCATCTTTCTCTGTACCTGCTCCAATAGCAACCGTACACAATCTGAGATCCTTCCCATGCTGTTGCCCAACAACTACGAGTATTTCCGGTAAAATATCGATGTATGGCAAATACTGACAAGAAAATTTCTACGTGTGGACTACATAGTACAAAAAATAATCCTGAGTTTAAAAAAATAAAAATCAATAGTTGATAATGTACTGTAGTAATTATTTTCAGAGGAAACCTTTTCTCGTTTTCGGTTTCAGTATCTATTTGAAAAAATACAAGACATCAGAATATGCGTAATTAAAAAATCTATGCATTTAAAGCCCTTATGGGCCTTGACCTACTAAGCGACTGCTGCTCAGTCCGAAGTCCTGCAGTTTATGAGGTGACGCATGATCAGTGAGACCAATTCTCTCGATCATTATTCTTGGTTTTCTAGACCGAGGTCGCCCTCTCACCCTCAGATATCTCCTCAATTGTAATCACTTATAGTCACTTTGGTTGAGTGCCACCAACCTTCACGCCCAGCTGAAAATGTCGTTCAAAGTTTGAGACCACTGTTGATGCACTTAGGCGTATGTTCGTATATTTACACTAAAAATAATCGCTTATCACTAACACCGATAGTAACAACAAAGAAAACAAAAATATTTAAGCCTAACGCAACTTTACAAAAAATCTGTGTTTTGTTGAAACAGACCTTTAAATATTATTTGTTTACTTATGGCACTTATGAAGAGCTGAACATTTAGTATGCAGGCCTTTATCGCAATTGACGCACATAGTTCGCAACCTCTTCTTCTATTGCGGAGAGCTACATACGAAGCACTGTCTTTCTAATTAACCTGACAAAAGTTTTACGCCACACACAGGAATATTCGTGATACTTTTTTATGTATTCTCAAACTACTCAGCACTCAGAGATTCCATTATACTGGATGACTGGAGCCTATTCATTTACTTTCAGTTACAGTTTTCTAAACACAACAAATAAGCATTTAAGACCATTCTCGAAATAATATTGAATTCAACACTTTTTTCCAGAATGTCAAAGTTCTACGTTCATCTAAATAAAAATACACCAACATGTCATTTGTATCGATGCCCCCCACATAACGATTACAGTCTAAGATCACATTAGGTTTCCTCTTGTGTTGATTACTGTTTCTATTACAGTTCCGCGTGTACTTATAACCACCGTCTGTTTTTCCTAATATTTTTTTCTGTTTGGATCCAACTAATAAAATTGGCCCCTCTCTGAAATATTTTTTACAAACTAATTTAAATGGCTTTTTAACAGCATCTGGTAGTCCCTTGGGATGGTGCTTATTCGGCATATATGGAGTAGTTATGTATGGCACTTAGTTCCAACTAAACTTCCGTCTATGGATCGTTGGTGGTGAGGAGTATAGTGATGTCTAAATAGCCTATTAGCATAATCTAACAGAGGCTGGAATAGAGCACAGGGATCATAGTTTGGAGACCCAGGAGGAGAAAGCTTAATGTTGTCCACTAAATGAACAAAATAAATAAAAGAAGCTGAAACCTATTCCTTGAGAGACACACAATAACGTGTAGCCCCTTTACTACAGTTGTCACAAGAGTATGCACGCCCCTATAGTTGCCGCCACAAACTTATGTGTATCATAGAATTTTAAGCCGGCCGATGTAATCACCTTTGGCAACTTCTGACTGGATTTTAAATGGTCGATCTGATCGTCTTTAGCAATTTAAAGGGCGGGTGCTGGCTGTACCGCCTGTCTCCAAGATGGTTAACGTATTATCCGAGAAGTTTTTGCAGTTAAAAGTCATTTTACGCCGAAACTTTGAAAAGAAACAGTTAGGGATGAGTTGAAAGAAATCACTGCATACAGGATATTTTCTTATTAATTTTAAGCTGGGAATATTTTTTGAAATAACAGTTGAGGAGATAATACATTTTTAAGCTAAGGAATGTTTTCACCACTAACGTATATTTTACTGTAGGGAGTAATTTAAACCAAGCTCTGCATCCAAGAAACACATGAGCTCTCCTCACTGTCACAAACCACAATAATAATAATAATAATAATAATAATAATAATAATAATAATAATAATAATAATATATTTGTTACAGTCTTCGTTACGTTGGCACGTACTATTAGCAAGTCCTAACCCTTCAAGCATTTCAATTTGATGCCACTAAGGTTGCCTTCATATCAGTTTCGATGTTCTATTTTACTACACGCCAGAGTAAACTATACATATGTTAGGATATTTGATTACAAAAACAATATTCGATGCTATTTCGGCTGCCTGCTCATAAGTTTCGATGTTCTATACTACACACATACACACGCGCGCGCGCGCACACTCTGGGTAGGGATGAACCCTTCAAGCATTTCGTATATGATGCAACTTAGGATCTCTCAACTTGGTCATTAAACACTGGCAAATCATATCTGTACGGTGGCCGGCTCCATGGTTAAATGGTCAGGGTGCTGCTTTTTGGTCATAGGGGTCCCGGGTTCGATTCCCGGCAGGGTCTGGAATTTTAACCATAATTGGTTAATTTCGCTGACACGGGGGCTGGGTGTATGTGTCATCTTCATCATCATTTCAATCTCATCACGATGTGCAGGCCGCCTACGACCGTCAAATCATTAGACCTACATCTGGCGAGTCGAACTTGTCCTCGGACACTCCCGGTACTAAAAGCCATACGCCATTTCATTTCATTTCGTATCTGTACGGTGAAAAATTACATTAATTTTGTGTGTTAAAGGTAAAAGCTTAATTAAGAGGTAATGTATTTCTTTAAAAAGGGTTTCACTAGACTGTCCTGTCCAGTATTATTTTTTCCACCCATAAATACTAATATATCATTTGTACCTAACTTTTCAGTCTTAGTTTCAATATGTTTCACTTCCTCACTAACTGGAGCATTTGGTTTGGCAACGATCTGATTTTTGTTACCTGGGAATAGTCTAGATCGTAGAATTTCATTATACATCCGTCCGGGTTTCCATGGATTTCAAACTTAAACAATGTTAAATTGCTCTTGTTTGATCTACGAAACACAAGGGTGCTCAAAAGAGGTTGAGTGGTAGTGTATCTATATAAACAAAATCACATTCAGCCTGTACACTTCAAATTTGTCCTCCAACTTCGTACTTATTCCGGAGTAGGCATACCAAAGTCAAAAAGAGGTTCAGTTCCATAATTGTCTGTCTGCAAGGAGGCTTATCACAACATCACGGAAAGGCGGCTCGACAGAATATCTTGAAGCTCGATATTTATGTTCAGGGATATTCAGGAATGTTCAGGGATATAAGCCGTATGCTTATATACTACATTTTAGTACATAGCAATATTAAGGGGATCATGACAGGTGATGTCAAATCTCTCCCCTTTTATTTGCAATATCGAAAAATATATTTTCTGTACTTTTATGTATTATGCACCTTTACTTATGAATAATAATAATAATAATAATAATAATAATAATAATAATAATAATAATAATAATAATAATAATAACGGAGGTATGGACGATTAGTAATGTTTTTACGAATTTCCAAATGTCTCAAAACATATTTGTTCTGTCTAAAATATGTATACGCTGTAAAATAATTACAGAAAACTCAATTCTTGAATCATTTATATTCCAGCACATTTTATCGTTCGACATACAGGAATTGAGATATTAACGAATTCATGTTTTCTTCCAAGTCCAACAACGGTGAGCATCGCTGACGTGGAAATAGTATTCAATCGCCATAATGAAGAACTAGCTGGCGGTGATTATTTTGAATGTGTTTGTAAGCTAAGAAACCGCATGTTTCACCAGGAAGAAACTGAAGAAGACTATCGAAATGAGAAGAACAGAAAAAATGAACGATTACTGAAAAATGAAGAGGAAAAAGGAATCATAAAAGAAGCAGTAGGAGGCCTAGGTCTCGAATGCTCTAATATTACTGAGCTGGAAAAGAGAACGTGACAGCCTGCAATGTCCTAGGTCCGTAGAACTTATCAACAATAACATTGCACTGACTGACCGTTGTTAGTTGAGGTGTGCTATGTATTATATGTTGCCACATATCTCCGCTATATTGCATTACTCCCGGTAAAGCTAGTCACTCAATGACCAGCCGACTGCTAGTAATAGATACAAACACATATTCTTCAATACACAAAGTCAACTAGGGCTTAGTTCCTCAACTGTAGTCCACAAAGTATTTTCCTTCTCTTTTGATTATGCTGTACGTGTTTTGGTGTCTGTATTATTTGAAAACGTCTATCAGCTCTCCCGTCGATCCCTTAGATAGTCCGATGATGAAATATAAGTACACAAATCCCAGACCGATACATCTGTAAAGATAGCTTTGTATGAAGGCGAAAACCAGGGGTGCTTTATACACGTTCAGACAACGACACACTTCACTTTTAACTATTTTCAGAAGCTTGGAATCAGAAAAGGCTGTTGTTTGAAACATTTATTACAAAACGTTCAACTAAACTTGAATTAGAGTGTGTCAGGGAGCAACACGGAGAGAAGCTATATTCAGAATGACCAGAAAAACCTCGTTGCATTCTGGATTTTAGCCATTAAACTTTGAATCATTAATGGTTTTATTACTTTTAATTCACATACGACCATTAAATGTGGTAAGTGGTGAAATACGAAGTGATTCTTACCGTCGTATAGCTTTCAGTAAATGGAGATGAAGGGGCATGTCAAAACCGTCAAGGAGGCTTTAAGCTTCGTTCCGTTCCGAAGACTAAACATGGGAATCTAACATTCAGTTAGACTTCTTTCGACGGGCGTTAATGTCTGCTCTACACTCGTTCAGCGTTTTTGGTTTAATGATCCACATGGTCATCTTATCGTTAGAGGCAACACAAGATTGTGTTCTTCCTCTCTTCGCATTTGGTGAGGCTTGATGGATGAAAAAGGGCTCTCAGTATGACAGCTGTATCTACTCCATTCCCTTTAGCTTGTCTACAGTTTTGGAATGAGATCTTACGAGACTCACAAGCGTCGCAAATACTTCCATCCAATTTGTACCTCAAGCGCATTATGTGCATCAACACGCGGAACGAAGTGCGGGAGAGTAAAATGGCACGTGTGAGTGTGGCTCCTCTTTAGATAGTAATGAAATTCTCACGTGAACTCACAGATGGAACTTCCCACAGAATTGGAAATTTTTCAGAAAATGTAGTGTTATCTTAAATTCCGCATTGAAGAATGGCTAGTAATTCAAGAGAGTTGTTGTTGTTGTTGTTGTTGTCACTAGATGTACAAGGTCGTGAATTCCAAGACCAACGGTTCCACGCACTTAGTGGCTGTACTCTGCATCCCAGAGTTCTTGCGATAAGGTGAAGTGAGGAAGAAAGCAGGGAAGTGAGAGACGGAGAGTTAATTGCTGCTGAAATACCCCCAAAATTCAGAAATCGTTGGCCAAAAAATAGTTCAATTTAAATGTAGTTCGATCTTGACATCGGTCTGTTGTCAGACCAACTATGCTTTACGGGAGCGAAAGCTGGGCGGACTCAGGATATCTTATTCAAACGTTAAAAGTAAAAGACACGAAAAAAGCGAGAATGATTGCTGGTACAAATAGGTGGGAGCAATGGCAGGAGGGTACTCTGAATGAGGAGATAAAGGCTAAGTTAGGAATGAACTCGATGGATGAAGCTTTACGCATAAAACGGCTTCAGGAGTTTGTCATGTGAGGCGAATGGAGAAAGGTGCGTTACCTAGGAGAAAAACGGGTCTGGACCTGCGGAGTAGTGGGCAACGCGTCCGCTTTTTACCCGGTGGCCCCGGGTTCGATTCCCGGCTAGGTCGGGGGTTTTTAATTGTAAATGATTATATCCCTGGCCTGAGAACTGGGTGTTTGTGTCATCCTTAATGTTCCTTTCCTCACATTCAACACTTTACACTTTCGCAACTTCCAAATACACGCAGGTTCACAACATGTGGTGCAAAGTAGGGGCAAAAGATCTTCTTAGGTCGACGCCCCGAATAAATACAATTTTAAAAATAAAAAATAAAGAAGGAGAATAATGGACGCTTTTATGGAGGGAGGGAGACCAAGACGACGATGGTTAGACTCAGTTTCTAGCTATTTAAAGATAAGAGGTATAGAACTAAATGAGGCCACAGCAATAATTGTGGTGACGTTTATTAAATTCACAGAGGCGTGCAGTCTGAACGTTGAAATGCATAACGGTCTATAATGTTGATGTATGTACGTATATATGCATGTAAATATATTTGGTACTGAGTGAAAACTGTGGTGTAGTGGTTAGCGTGATTAGCTGCCACCCCCGGAGGCTCGGGTTCGATTCCCGGCTCTGCCACGAAATTTGAAAAGTGGTACGAGGGCTGGAACGGGGTCCACTCAGCCTCGGGAGGTCAACTGAGAGAGGTGGGTTCGATTCCCACCTCAGCCATCCTCGAAGTGGTTTTCCGTGGTTTCCCACTTCTCCTCCAGGCGAATGCCGGGATGGTACCTAATTTAAGGCCACGGCCGCTTCCTTCCCTCTTCCTTGCCTATCCCTTCCAATCTTCCCATCCCTCCACAAGGCCCCTGTTCAGCATAGCAGGTGAGGCCGCCTGGGCGAGTACTGGTCATACTCCCCAGTTGTATCCCCCGACCAAGAGTCTGAAGCTCCAGGACACTGCCCTTGAGGCGGTAGAGGTGGGATCCCTCGCTAAGTCCGAGGGAAAAACCGAACCTGGAGAGTAAACAGATGATGATGATGACTGAGTGAAAATTTCGTGGCAGAGCCGGGAATCGAACCCGGGCCTCCGGGGGCGGCAGCTAATCACGCTAACCACTACACCACAGTTTTCACTCAGTACCAAATATATTTACATGACTGAGTGAAAATCATCATCATCATCTGTTTACCCTCCAGGTTCGGTTTTTCCCTCGGACTTAGCGAGGGATCCCACCTCTACCGCCTCAAGGGCAGTGTCCTGGAGCTTCAGACTCTTGGTCGGGGATATAACTGGGGAGTATGACCAGTACCTCGCCCAGGCGGCCTCACCTGCTATGCTGAACAGGGGCCTTGTGGAGGGATGGGAAGACTGGAAGGGATAGGCAAGGAAGAGGTAAGGAAGCGGCCGTGGCCTTAAGTTAGGTACCATCCCGGCATTCGCCTGGAGGAGAAGTGGGAAACCGCGGAAAACCACTTCCAGGATGGCTGAGGTGGGAATCGAACCCACCTCTACTCAGTTGACCTCCCGAGGCTGAGTGGACCCCGTTCCAGCCCTCGTACCACTTTTCAAATTTCGTGGCAGAGACGGGAATCGAACCCGGGCCTCTGGGGGTGGCAGCTAATCACGCTAACCACTACACCACAGAGGCGGCACCTGAGTGAAAATAATAAGAGAATTATTTTCACTTTTCATCACATAATATATATTTAAAACGTTGCATGATCACGAATAACTGTAGAAGGAATGTGTGTTTTTAACCAGAGACAGAAGGTCCTCATACTAGTACTGTCCTAGGTGCACAACGTGTCCTCGTGAGTGGCTCGTTTGTGCTGACCTGGTTTTGTGCATGTGTCTTATTGGTGTCCCGATGAAACTAATAAAAACTAGTCTTAGTACATCTTATTAGGTTCATTTTTCTAAGTAAATCTTGTATAGTGGGGGTTAATGTTGTGTAGTGCAATGCAGGGTGTGCCGGCCCCGCGGTGTAGGCTTAGCGTGCCTGTCTCTTACATGGAGGCCCCGGGTTCGATTCCCAGCTAGGTCAGAGATTTTTACCTGCTTCGAAGGTCTGATTCGAAGTCCACTCAGCCTACGAGATTACCATTGAGGAGCTATCTGACGGTGAGATAGCGGCTCCGGTCTAGAAGTCCGTCGTGCTGACCACACGACACCTCATCATCTGTGGGCCTTCGGGCTGGGCAGCGGTCGCTTGGTAGGACATATCCTTCGAGGCTGTTGCGCCAAGGGGTTTGGTTTATCTTGCAATGTATGGTGAGGTAGTGAATGTCTTAGCAAAACCAAGTAGCACTACATACACATTGTTAGAATATTTGCCTGCATTCTTATGCACATTTTGATATTAATACTTTGATTTATTGGGATGGAAGCGCCCGTGATCTAAGGATCAAGTAAAATTCAGGCATTTCTTTATTGAAGAGGGGGATTAAACCCATTTCTCTGTGTCTCACACCGGTACCTTAATTCACTCCTGAATTCATGAATGTGTCGGCATTTAACCCCATATCAACCACATGGGAAGCTGCAGGGCTAATTGCAGGAATGGTATGTGGACCATTTTCACAGTAGTAAAAGTCATGTATAGCTGCGAATTGCGAAAACTTTACTTATCACTTAGATATTGTAAATCAATCAATCAATCAATCAATCAATCAATCAATCAATCAATCAATCAATCAATCAATCAATCAATCAATCAATCAATCAATCAATCAATCACTACTGATCTGCATTTAGGGCAGTCGCCCAGGTGGCAGATTCACTATCTGTTGTTTCCCTAGCCTTTTCTTAAAAGATTGCAAAGAAATTTGAAATTTATTGAACATCAACCGTGGTAAGTTATTCTAATCCCTAACTCCCCTTCCTATAAACGAATATTTGCCGCAATTTTCCTCTTGAATTCCAGCTTTATCTTCATAATGTGATCTTTCCTACTTTTAAACACACCACTTAAACTTATTCGTCCACTAATGTCATTCCACTCCATCTCTCACTGACAGCTCGGAACATACCACTTAGTCGAACAGCTCGTCTCCTTTCTCCCAAGTCTTACAAGCTCAAACTTTGCAACAGTTTTGTAACGCTACTATTTTGTCGGAAATCACACAGAAGAAATCGAGCTGCTTTTCTTTAGACTGGGCCGATGACCTAGATGTTAGGCCCCTTTAAACAACAAGCATCATTTCTTCGGATTTTTACCAGTTCTTGAATCAAGTAATACTGGTGAGGGTCCCATAAACTGGAACCATACTCTATTTACAGTCTTACCAGAGACGTATATGCCCTCTCCTTTACATCCTTACTACAACCCTGAAATACCCTCATAACCATGTGCAGAGATCTGTATCCTTTATTTACAATCATATTTATGTGATTACCCCAAGATATTTCCTTATATTGACACCTAGGAACTTACAATGATCCCTATTAGTAACTTCCTACCCATCAACGCAGTAATTACAACTGAGAGGACTTTTCCTATTTGTGAAACTCACAACCTGACTTTTAGCGCCATTTATCATCATACAATTTCGTACTGAACATCTCACAAAATTATCGAGGTCATTTTGCAGTTACAATCTTGTAATTTATGTATTACTCCGTACAAAATAAAATCATCTGCAAAAAGCCTTATATCTGATTCCACTTCTTTACTCATATCATTGATATCTATATATATATAACTTGTCCTTACTGGCTGACTGACTGACTGACTGATTGACTGACTCATCATCGCCGAGCCAAAACTACTGGTCATATAATGAAATTAAATTTTCGGGATACATTCACATTAACATGTAGGTGCTCGCTAAGGGAGTATTTTTTAATATTCCGTCGCTAACGGGGGTGAAAATGGGGGTGAATTTTTAAAATGAGGATATCTATATCTCGAAAACTTAAAAGTTTACAGACGTAAAAGTTGGTTGTTGGAATCTCCTTTAAAATAAAGAAACACGTATTACTTTGTTTTGGGAAAATCCCGTTAAGGAGGGTGCAAAAAGGGGGGCAAAGTGGTTATAGACATTTTATGAGGAGACTTATATCTCAAAAACTGAAGATGTTACATACATGAAAAGTGAAATTTGGAATCTTCTTTGAAAATAAAGGAACACGTGTTTTTCTGTTTTTGGATAATCCAATGAATAGGGGGTGAAAAGGAGTGACAAACGGGGTGAATTTTTAAAAAGACGATAATTGAAAATTATCTCAAGCACGTAGCATATTACAGATTTGAAAACTAGTATTTGGAATTTCCTGTTAAGGTAAAGGAACATAAATATATGTTACGGAAAATCCAATTAAGGGGAACTAAAAAAGGGGGTGAATTTTTAAAATGAGCATATCTACAGTATATCTCAAAAACTTAACATGTTGCAGACGTGAGCATTAGTATTTGGAATCTCCATTAAAAATAAGGAAAAACATATCCTTTGGTTTTCGGAAAAAGCCCTTATTGGGAGGGGGGAGTGAATGAATTAAAAAAATAGATGAATTGTTGTAAGATAGTGTATGTATTGTGCCCTTTTAAAGGCAACAACTGCGGTGATCTCTTCTTTCTTCTGTGCGCCGGCTGCTCCTGTAATAAATGACATGTAAAATCATACTCACCACTGCATGTAGACTCTTCTTTCTCAGTCGTGCCCGTCCGTTATCCCCGGAGAGGCCACCCGCTGATAAAGGAGTGAGGGAATGAAAAGAAGGGGTAAACTAACTAAAATGACGGTACCCAAGACTGAATTAAAAAGTAAATAAAAGACTGATTTATTAAATAAAAGCAAAATGCGAAAATTGAACGTAAATTGAACTAGTGAAAAAATGTAAACAAATGAAATAACAGTGACTAATAAAATATTAAAGAGTAAGGATCTGCCTTGCAAACAATCATAAACTGCCTAAGTAAACTGACTGAAGGTCAAAACACCTTAATTAAAATATACCAGACTCTGTTGACACTGTCTTCAAGTTAAATAAAGTGACTCAGTTTAAAACTCTGGTCAGAAAGACCACCTTCTTGAAATGCGGAATTACATTACGGAGAAAGATATCTCCCAAATAAATTTAAATAGTTGACTCACAATAAAGTAAAATTAAATTCTGTTATGCCATCAAACCACTGACTTATAGGAGTTATAAAATGTTTAACACCTGTTGCTCATTTGGTAAAATACCCAAATTTAAATAATCATGGACTGCACTAAGCAAGTGTATTACTTAAGGAATAAATTCGAAGAAAACAGAACAACCATGAACATCACACTTCCTTTCCGACATAACCATTGACTTATACAAAACCTCATGATTAAACCAAATTAATTATCGAAACATCACTCTGAGTGTATCCAACCACTCATCTAAATTTTAAACTTCATTTGCATGTCTGTGATAGACTGGACTTCTTAAAATAAACAGAAATTTAGGCCAAATGCCTGATGTTAACATTATCAAATGATAGCGATCCTTGTACATTAAAATTTCTATAGAATTTTGCCGCTGACTGCGTTTCATTATTAATTCATATTCGTGGTATCACCACTAGATGGAGGCAGATGCCATCTTATTTACCATTTATTGCGGCAGTTTTATACAATTGGTTTATTTAAAGATCGCTTCATTTCAAAATAAAAATGTAGTGGATTTTAAAAGAAAGTTTGGTAATTACTTAGATGCCTGGTATGAGCATTCCACTACCATTTCGACTGTGACATAATCGATGATCCAATAAACCTAACATCTGAAATGGTATTTACATCATTACATTAATTAACGGAGAAACACTGCTCCGACAAAAAAAAATACAGAGATCAAAAAAAAAAACTAGCCTAGCTACACTTATCTATTTACATCACATCAAATATAAATAATTCACATACGCTTGCGTCCTACAAATAAACAGTAAAAGTACAAACAGAAAAGAAAACAAATAAGCGAACTGGATCCCACCATCGCGGCCTACTGGAAATTAAAAGGATAGAAAGCGCAAAACAAACTCGGAGTCACCAGAAAAACATACCCCGCTGCGAGTAGCAAAATGAAATATTGCGAATTTGACGGCAATCTCAAACTTCAGACGATAACTGTCCGGACATGATATTATTTAACCTTGATGGACAAATTACTGTTACTTCACGTCATCCGTGACTCTACATAAATATTAAAAACACATTGACTCGTCGCTCTGTTCACATTGTACACTGGCTAGCATTTTTATCGAGCATCTACTTTCCCTGGAATTATTTAAACAAATACAGGCTCCTGCCTGTAGTATCGTAACCCATGTCGTAACACATTTAACACACGTGGTTAAACTCTTTATTTCACCATTCTTTTTACACATTAATTCGCGACGTCATTATTATTCATTATTCTCACAACACAGCCTCGCTCGTATCCGGCGGGCACAAATATCTGTCGTGCCCATTACGGCTTCTTACAACAAATCAAGACATGGTCCCAATATCATATTTCCATCATCAACGTAGCTCATCAGGGATATTAATCATCTAGCTCGATCTCTCGATCATTCACTGTTAACACATCACAAAAATCACAGAGCTGACTCATCAATGGCGCTCACCGTTTCTATCAAAACAAAGAATGACGAGATTGCCTCTCAAAACACAAATGTTGAAACATGCGCCACTGCAACTACCCAGAAATAAAAATTCGCGTCTACCAAAAATCGTCGCAAAAATACGCGGGCTAAGTACAATCAAAACCGGACATCAGAAGGATGATTCCGCAACATAAAACAAGGTGAAATGCGCAAAAATAGCAAAATAAACATTGAAATCATCGCGACGGCGTCCCCAAGATCAAAACTCCAACAAAATCGACTCAAAACCAACGATCTAAAATCATGATGAATAATAATAATAAACTGACATTACACTCGTAGATCCAATATCAAAGCTGCCTAACTGTCAAAGTGACATACTACAAAATCAACCATAAATACACGCAAACAAACATCTACTTAAACAAAGTGCACAAAATAAGCCTATCTGAAAGTGCAACATAAACATTATTATTATTATTATTATTATTATTATTATTATTATTATTATTATTATTATATTATTATTATTATTATTAGCAGTATTATAAAACTGTGAATTATTTACAACCCTACCTAGTACTCTAAACTACATTGATCATCGATTTTTGCCACGGTCCTACATATTTATTTACATTATAATGATGCTCATACCTGTGATGGTGGAGGCAGGTCGGTTCACCCACCGGCCCCGGTCATGGTGGAAATTAGAATTCCATCTTCAAGCTGATGTGGTATTCCAGATTTTTACACTCGCAAATTTGACCCATTCTTGCCATGCCGTGACACACGTTTATATTAGCATAAACACTCGTATTTCTCTCACTCCAGTGAAAGTTAGAAAATGCCACTGCAGACTCCTGCCTGTTGTGTAGAAGGATGGTCGCCTCGCTGTCTACCTACAAAACACCTGCTGGCCTGCTCGCCGATCCCTCAGCTCTGTTTACACTACAGCTTACAGTACATTCACCCTACTGGGACATAACTGTCTCCTCAAGGTTGACTATTGCGGTCTCCATTGAAGAAAGTCAATCACCTTCCTGTCTGTCTTTACTGGTTTCTCCCCGTAAACATCTCGCTTGCCAAACAGTTTGTAGAATGGTAGAAACAAGCTAAAATACAGTTTATGTTGTGGAGAAAATTTTATACTGATCTCACATGTAACACTCCCTGCTGGTTAGAAATGTTTTTATGTAAATATGCTGAAAAACATGGACTTGTTTCCCTCGACTAGTAATGTGAGTTCATTTGAGTTGAAAGTGTAATTCTTGCCTACTCTCCCTGAATTTACAGTAAAAGTCTGTGAAAATGTTCATTTTCTGAAACGCTATTCTCCCAAGTAAATAATACAAGGCTTTCTAAAAAATGCCTACAAGTGTCTAATCGCTTTCTTACCAGCCGAAATAAAGCTGACTAAATGCATTTGCTGATACACTCAGTCACTCTGTCGAACGTAAATTCACTGAGAATACTGAAATAACACTAAAAGTACTCAAGACAATAACTGAGAACTGAAACTCTGAAGACACTGAGAATGACTCAAAACACTGAGAATACTGAACGACTGAGAATTCAGAACGACTGAGAACTCAAAACACTGAGAATACTGAACGACTGAGAGCTCGAAACACTGAGAATACTGAACGACTGAGAGCTCGAAACACTGAGAGCTCGACCCTGTGGTCGCTGGGTTTTGTAGAAATTCCTCCCACCACCTGAAAAATAGTTCCGTGGAAGGGATGTGGCGTAATAATCTAGTCCTCGGGAGCGCTTTCTCGTACATCCGTAGGTTATGGTTTTCAAAATTTATATGCAAAACTTCCTAAATTTTGTCCGACTCACATGTGATATTGCGCCGCGGGAAATGATCATAGGATAATCCACACGACGGTGCGCGTCACTGGTGTTATTTTCTTCCGGTGGATGGCCTCATCCTGCCATGACAGCTCCTTCCTCTAGATCCTATTACTCCTCCGTGTGAAGTTGAATTTTAATAATTAGGCACTAATTAACCACAGATTGGTACTGATAATTCACCAAATATTATAAAGAAGTCAGGACACTGTTTTTCACTACCACATCGGGCTTCAGATCGCGAGATACTGACTGTAGATTTCCCGGTATGACAGCTCATTCAAATTTAGAATTTTCTGATTGGCTGAGACTTTCGCGCCCTTCCAAACGTGGGTGCATCCGCTTCCTCCCAAGAATTGGCGGTTATAGTCGTTGCCCCCCTATTGTCCTAGCAAAGTACGTCAGGCTTCAACGCGTGCTTTTCTCGTGAGAGCGAACCGCAAGTCGCCACTCCCAGGCGGTGTCATAAAATTTATTGGAAGGATGGTTTACAATTTGGTCGTGCCTAGAGAAGAGTTTCATGGATTCTCTCGCCGTCTGACTGGCGCCAGAAAGTTCCTTTGTGACTGCTAGTTTCACAGCCTCACTGTGGTATCTCATATGTGAAATATTCAATTTAATTGTGAATTAAATTAGGCCAAATTCGCTTATGGGTGCAATGCCCCCTTACGCCGTTAGAAATCTTACGCGATAGTGGAAGATTTCTCAATTCAACCAATGACATTCTAGACATACTTGCAGCCATAAGCGAATGTATACTCCCGACTATGAAGTATACCTCTGCTTATGTCTGAGTTTCTCTCTGATTTCTCTCTCTAAAAGTTTGTTCTCTTTCTCGAGGTCATCTGCAATCTGTTTCATGACTGCTAGTATCTCGGCTGAGTTCTGTTCGCATTCCGGACAATTCTCTTCTGTCTGTTTACCTGTCTCAATCTCGAACTGACTGTCGTCTCCTGGGTTCGTTGATAGGGTCTCCTGGTCATCTTCTTCTTCTGCTTCGGTACACGGGTCATCATCATCATCTTCTTCCGTGCCGGAACTTGCGTCTTCTCCTGCGTTTGAGCTCCTTGGTTTTTCCACGAGATTCACTTGAGCTTCGCCTGGTGCTATTCTGTACGTTCTAAGATTGGCTGCATTCATAATCATTTCATTTTCTCCATCTAAACTTCTAATTTTATATGCATTGTTTTGCATATCTTGGACAATGCTGTAAGGACCGATGTACAATGGTGCGAATTTTGCGTAATACTTCCTTTCAGGATCGGAGATGGCTGGTCTACGGATCAATACCATTTCACCTACCCTTAATGGCTTGTGATATTTTTTCCTTCGGACTCTTCTCAGCCTGCGGTCAGCTTGCTCTCTTAAGTGCTCCCGTACCTGTTGTGTACATAGTTCCGGAGCTAATAGGGGTTCAGGCGGACAATTGACGACTGGACACCACGGCCTGGCCGGTTGTAAGCCATTATGCACTGTGGCTGGGATTTTCGCTGTTGCTTCATGGACAGTATTGTTTATGCAGTCAGTGATCAATGGGAGAATATCGACCCATCGCCAATGTTGTTCTGGGATATAGATTCTGCAGAATTTTGCGATGACTTTCATTACTCTTTCTGCCGGGTTCGACTCTGGGTGACGTGTTGAACTCAGAACATGCTGTATTCCTAATTGCCTTAAACCTGCTTTGAACTCTGCGGAGGTGAACTGGGTTCCGTGATCTGTTAATAATTTCTCCGGTTTTCCCATGGCCGGAATTATTTCTCTATTAATGCATCTTAAAACTGACCTAGTATTGGCCTTTTGCATTGGACAAAGGTTTGTAAATTTGGAAAATACATCCATGGTGACTAATATGAACTGATTGCCTCTCCGTGATTTCGGGATTTTTCCATAAATATCCATCGCGAATAACTCACGGGGCTTTGACGGTAGAATGGGAATTGGCTTCTGTTTTAAAAAGTAGGAGTTCGCCTTGACACGCTGGCAAGTGTCGCATGTAACTATTGCATCCCTGACAGTTTTCCTTAGGTCTTTCCAGATGAAAGTTTCCTGAATTGTGGCCACGGTCTTATCAATACCTCCGTGCCCAATAACACGGTGTACATGCCATATTAGCTCTTCCTGTAATTCTTTCGGGACGACAATCTTTAATTTAGTATGATCCTTATCTGCGTATTTTAACAATTGATTATTTAACAATCTGTATTCTTGTGCGGCCTTGTGAATTTCGTCATAACGAGGGTCCCCTTGTTGAATTGTTCCCTGGAAATACTGGATAATCGGCTGTAAGGTTGGATCAGCCTGTTGAAAGGTTGGTAACTGGCTCAGTCGGAGTAGTACATTTCGGTCTTCCTGGGTTAAGTCCACATAATTTACCTGCTCTTCACGTTTATTTGGGTTCCTGCTTAAGGCGTCTGCTAAGATGTTTGCCTTGCCGGTACAGTGTTCAATGGTGAAATTAAATTGCTGCACGAACAGTGACCATCTAGTAATTCTGTCAGATGAAACAGCTGATTTTAACATGAACGTTAAAGCTTTGTGGTCAGTTCTTATGACGATTGGAAATCCATAAATAACTTTCCGCCAGTGCTGTAGGGCTTGGACTATGGCTAGCATTTCCAGCTCTGTAGTTGTGTAGTTCCGTTCGTGTGACCTCAGTTTTCTACTGTAAAAGCCTAAATAGTCCTTGGTTTTACATTCATTGTCCTGTTCCTGGAATAAGACTGCACCTACGCCCACTTTAGATGCGTCTGTCTGAAGGATAAATGGTCTGTTAAAATCAGGATACGCTAATTGTATGCTCCTGGCTAACAGTTCTTTAGTATTTGAGAACGCTGTCTCTGCTTCCTGTGTCCATTTCCATCTGTTATTCTTACAGAGCAGGTCTTGTAGTGGTGCTACGACTTCGGTGAAATTTTTACAGTGTTCTCTAAAGAATTGACACATACCAAGGAACTGGCGAACATGCTTCACCTTGGTAGGTCTAGGGAAGTTACTTATCGCTTCTAACTTTACCGGATTTGGTCGGATTCCCTTGCCGTCTATCACGTGTCCTAGGAATAGGATTTCCGGCTGACAGAAGTGTGATTTCTTGATATTCACCTTGAATCCGGTTTCTATAAGGTTTTTAAACAGTTTGCCTAAATTTTGGAGGTTTTCTTCAAAGGTTTTAGTTGCGATTATCATGTCATCGATGTACAAAGTAGTAACTGCTTTGACTTCGTCTGTTAGGTTCCTGTCAAGTGCCCGTATGAGAGCGCTAGAAGAATTGCGGGTTCCGAACGGGAGTCTTTCAAAGACATAGGTCTGTTGATCAAACATAAACCCTGTTAGTAACTTCGACTTATCATGCAGAAGGATATGGTGAAAAGAACTGGTCAGGTCTACACCTGTGAAAACTTCCATGTCTCTAAATCGACGAATTGCGTCCTTAATAGGCATGGCTTGATCATTCTCTGGGATTAATTTGGAGTTTAATTGACGAGCGTCGAGGCACAGCCTCAGGGAATTGTCGGCTTTCTTTACTATGACAAGGCTGTTCACGTACGGAGTAGGTCGCTTCGAAATTATCCCGTTTTCTTCCATTTGTTTGATAATTTGTTTGACCTCCTCATGGTATTTTTCTGGCACTGGATACGGCTTACGTTTGTACGGTTCCCAGTCCAAAACATTGAAAACGTATGTAAAATTAGGGATGAGGCCTACTTTGGAATCGAATACGGCCTGATGTTCAATTAAGAAGGCTCTTAATTGATCTTTCTGTTCTTTCGTCCCTTTAAACCTTGCAACCTTGTCATTGATTAAATTTTCAATATCTTCTGCAGTATCAACCATAAAAATGTCTGTAAAAATCCCCTCATGGTCCAAAATATTTAACTGTTCATCCGCATGCTCGGCTCCTACGATATCATGGAACTCTCCGTCAGTACTCTTATCTGCTTCGTCCTCATCAGTTTCCGGATTTATTGCCACCTTGTCGTGACCTCCATTCCTTCGGAATCTCACAACGCCCCCTGCAAGGTCAATGACGGCATGTGTTTCCCTTAGAAAATCAGCTCCAAGAATTACGTTGTAGTTAACTCTGGCCATTATGATGAATGTATGACTGTAGGTTGAGCTCCCTATTGTCATCTCCAGGTATGTCTGGGACTTACAGGTAGTCACCTTGTCTGGCACAATCCCTTTTATTTTTACTGTCGAGACTGGAATCTCAGGTAGGCTCATTCTCTCTTTCAAATCATTAAACAGAGTCCTCGAAATAATGCTGATACTCGCACCAGTATCTAATAGTCCTAAAATACTTGTTCCGTAAATTTTGATTTTAATCACAGGTAGAGGTAAAATTTGTGGGCTCTCCTGCTTGAATTCATCATTTAATAAGTCCTCAGGCTGCGCTATCCACGAATCTACCTTTGCTACCTCCCACTCTTCATTTTCAATGGTTGAATGTGTGGCTGAGTCAGTGTCTAATGGAGCTACTAATTCGAAATTGAAGTTTCTTTTTCCTAGCACCGGTCCCCTCGTATGTCGGTGCTTTCGGATTGAGCGGTCTGCGGTCCTCGCTTCCTCTCCTTCTTGTTTGCTGGAACTCGAGGCTTTCGGCTCCTGTGATATCCGGGTTCATGTCTTGGGATTCGATTGCCTGTTTCCACGGATCGCGCTGCTGTTTGTTACTCAGGTCATTGATGTATCGGCGCCCCTCTTGATACCTCGGGTCCGAGTTCCTATCTCGCTGGTAATTCCTTCTCTCGTTCCATCTCCTTTCAGGGTCGCGATAGTAAGGCCTGTCTCTTCCTCGATCTTCCCATCGCCTTCTGTCACGTGAGAGGTACCTCCTTTGGTATGGCTGCCTGTCCTGGTAGCGCGGTCGCCTGTCTGGATAGTTAGGTTTTCTAAACCACGGACGTTGGATTTCTTCCTCCTGGCGTCTCGTGTTCGTATCTCGCCGCGATACAGCGCCTGAATTCGGGCCGTTTGCCTGCGCATTGCCTCGTGCATTGTCACTGGCGGCATTAGCTAGGTAAGCCCTATGTTCCTGCGTCTGCCTGGTCACTCTCTGCGGTACATTATTAGTGGATGTAGCGTCTAGCTCCCTTAAAATGGCCTCAACTTGAGCTGGATCATCTACCCTCGCTGTAATGAGCATTCTCTGCACGTCCGACGGAAATTGTTTGATTATTGTCTGCACGATCTCTTCGTCAGACACCGGAGAATCTAATTGTCTAAGTTTGACGAGCTGTGTTAAGAAGAAGTCTAAGTATCGTGTGGGCTGTGTCGACATGTACTTGCGAGTGTACAAGTCCATCCTGAGTGCTTGTTGTGTGGATAAGGACCAGTACCTTTCGAGGAAAGCCTTCTCGAAATCTGCGAACGTCTTAAAAGTATCTACGAAACCGTAGTACCAGGTCTTCGCCTGTCCTTCCAGATATTTTTCTACTATGCGTAGTTTCTTGCCTTCTGGAGCTTTAATATCTTGGAAATATTGTTTCAATTCCCTAAGATATACTCTTGGGGTTATTTGTGACGTTCCACTAAATTTCTTCGGTTGATCGTCACTCGTACGCACGATGTTTATGATCTGCGTGGAAGCTTCAGTTCTTTGCGTACTTTCCGGCATTGTCCTTTCCATGTTAAATATTTGTGTTATCGGCTCGGTCTGTGTCGGCTCATGCTGCGGCTGTATCCTACTTTCTCTGGCTACCTGGGACTCAGCTTGTTTGTCTACTAGCATCTTGACCAAGGTCGAGAGGTTTTCACCCTGGGTCTTAATTGCCTGGATTTTTCCCTCTATGACCTCGTTAACTTCCTGTCTTACTGACTGCTCACTGAGTGTCATCGCACCCTCAGTTTCCGCTATCTTTTCTGACAGTTCGGTTAACCTCTTTGTAATATCCTGGGTCTCCGACTTTAAGGTCATGATTTCGTGGCTCGTTTTCTCCTGAGTCTCTCCAATCTGTACGCCTACTTTATTCATTTCTTTCCTAGTCTCATCCTCAATTTTATCTATCCGTTCTTCCAGGAGTATCATACCTCGAGCTAAATCCTTGCCTTGATCTTGCACCATTACCCTGGTTTCCCTCATAGTTTCCTCAACAGTCGCGCTATGGCTGTCTAACTGCTCTTGTATTTGTGCTTGTGCATCGGCTAACTTCTTTATTTCTTCCATCGTCTCCTGCCTGTTTGCATTACACGCCTGCATAAGTTTATCCTGGTTTTCCCGTAACTCTTTCTTCAATTCAACCTGGCTCTTTATAAATTTCTCCTCGAGCTTTATCTCACACTGCTTGAATTCTTCCAGGACCTGTCCGTGTACTGCCTCTACTTTATTCGCAAGTTCGGCTTGGCTACTTTCAATCTTATTTGCAAGTTCAGCTTGACTAGATTTCAATTCACTTTGTGTGGCTTTTAACTCATTGGCTAACTCTACCTGGCTGGATTTTAATTCACCTTGTGTGGTTTTTAACTCGTTAGCTAACTCTACCTGGCTGGATTTTAATTCGCCTTGTGTGGTTTTTAATTCGTTAGCTAATTCGGCCTGGCTACTTTCGACTTTGTTTACAAGTTCAGCCTGACTGGATTTTAATTCGTCAGCTAATTCTGTCTGGCTACTTTCTACTTTGTTTACAAGTTCAGCCTGACTGGCTTTCAGTTCGTCAGCTAATTCTGTTTGGCTACTTTCGATCTTATTCGATAGTTCGGCCTGACTCGATTTCAACTCACTAGTTGTTACACTTAAATCGTTAATGGTTTTAATCAACATGTCCCACTGCTCCTGGCTAATCGACATTTTTATATGCTGAGAGAATACGACTGAGACCATCAGGCTCCCCAACAATACCTCCAACACATGCAAGACACAGTAATCACCAATACAAAACAATTTTATCCTAAACTTGGATAAAATTATACAAAACATATCATTTATAATTAATACCACTACTTGTCAAACAGTACTATCACAGCATTCATATTTATCAATATTCAGTAAACCTATGTTCATGGCTGTTAGTCTGGGTACAAAATAAATTAAATGTAAAGTGCAAAGTCCCGGGGATAAGCAAATCTAGCCCCTAAAGTTGGGCGACACGCTTTTCACTCCTCACTCCGGCCCCTGTGCCCTTTTAAAGGCAACAACTGCGGTGATCTTTTCTTTCTTCTGTGCGCCGGCTGCTCCTGTAATAAATGACATGTAAAATCATACTCACCACTGCATGTAGACTCTTCTTTCTCAGTCGTGCCTGTCCATTATCCCCGGAGAGGCCACCCGCTGATAAAGGAGTGAGGGAATGAAAAGAAGGGGTAAACTAACTAAAATGACGGTACCCAAGACTGAATTAAAAAGTAAATAAAAGACTGATTTATTAAATAAAAGCAAAATGCGAAAATTGAACGTAAATTGAACTAGTGAAAAAATGTAAACAAATGAAATAACAGTGACTAATAAAATATTAAAGAGTAAGGATCTGCCTTGCAAACAATCATAAACTGCCTAAGTAAACTGACTGAAGGTCAAAACACCTTAATTAAAATATACCAGACTCTGTTGACACTGTCTTCAAGTTAAATAAAGTGACTCAGTTTAAAACTCTGGTCAGAAAGACCACCTTCTTGAAATGCGGAATTACATTACGGAGAAAGATATCTCCCAAATAAATTTAAATAGTTGACTCACAATAAAGTAAAATTAAATTCTGTTATGCCATCAAACCACTGACTTATAGGAGTTATAAAATGTTTAACACCTGTTGCTCATTTGGTAAAATATCCAAATTTAAACAATCATGGACTGCACTAAGCAAGTGTATTACTTAAGGAATAAATTCGAAGAAAACAGAACAACCATGAACATCACACTTCCTTTCCGACATAACCATTGACTTATACAAAACCTCATGATTAAACCAAATTAATTATCGAAACATCACTCTGAGTGTATCCAACCACTCATCTAAATTTTAAACTTCATTTGCATGTCTGTGATAGACTGGACTTCTTAAAATAAACAGAAATTTAGGCCAAATGCCTGATGTTAACATTATCAAATGATAGCGATCCTTGTACATTAAAATTTCTATAGAATTTTGCCGCTGACTGCGTTTCATTATTAATTCATATTCGTGGTATCACCACTAGATGGAGGCAGATGCCATCTTATTTACCATTTATTGCGGCAGTTTTATACAATTGGTTTATTTAAAGATCGCTTCATTTCAAAATAAAAATGTAGTGGATTTTAAAAGAAAGTTTGGTAATTACTTAGATGCCTGGTATGAGCATTCCACTACCATTTCGACTGTGACATAATCGATGATCCAATAAACCTAACATCTGAAATGGTATTTACATCATTACATTAATTAACGGAGAAACACTGCTCCGACAAAAAAAATACAGAGATCAAAAAAAAACTAGCCTAGCTACACTTATCTATTTACATCACATCAAATATAAATAATTCACATACGCTTGCGTCCTACAAATAAACAGTAAAAGTACAAACAGAAAAGAAAACAAATAAGCGAACTGGATCCCACCATCGCGGCCTACTGGAAATTAAAAGGATAGAAAGCGCAAAACAAACTCGGAGTCACCAGAAAATCATACCCCGCTGCGAGTAGCAAAATGAAATATTGCGAATTTGACGGCAATCTCAAACTTCAGACGATAAATGTCCGGACATGATATTATTTAACCTTGATGGACAAATTACTGTTACTTCACGTCATCCGTGACTCTACATAAATATTAAAAACACATTGACTCGTCGCTCTGTTCACATTGTACACTGGCTAGCATTTTTATCGAGCATCTACTTTCCCTGGAATTATTTAAACAAATACAGGCTCCTGCCTGTAGTATCGTAACCCATGTCGTAACACATTTAACACACGTGGTTAAACTCTTTATTTCACCATTCTTTTTACACATTAATTCGCGACGTCATTATTATTCATTATTCTCACAACACAGCCTCGCTCGTATCCGGCGGGCACAAATATCTGTCGTGCCCATTACGGCTTCTTACGACAAATCAAGACATGGTCCCAATATCATATTTCCATCATCAACGTAGCTCATCAGGGATATTAATCATCTAGCTCGATCTCTCGATCATTCACTGTTAACACATCACAAAAATCACAGAGCTGACTCATCAATGGCGCTCACCGTTTCTATCAAAACAAAGAATGACGAGATTGCCTCTCAAAACACAAATGTTGAAACATGCGCCACTGCAACTACCCAGAAATAAAAATTCGCGTCTACCAAAAATCGTCGCAAAAATACGCGGGCTAAGTACAATCAAAACCGGACATCAGAAGGATGATTCCGCAACATAAAACAAGGTGAAATGCGCAAAAATAGCAAAATAAACATTGAAATCATCGCGACGGCGTCCCCAAGATCAAAACTCCAACAAAATCGACTCAAAACCAACGATCTAAAATCATGATGAATAATAATAATAAACTGACATTACACTCGTAGATCCAATATCAAAGCTGCCTAACTGTCAAAGTGACATACTACAAAATCAACCATAAATACACGCAAACAAACATCTACTTAAACAAAGTGCACAAAATAAGCCTATCTGAAAGTGCAACATAAACATTATTATTATTATTATTATTATTATTATTATTATTATTATTATTATATTATTATTATTATTATTAGCAGTATTATAAAACTGTGAATTATTTACAACCCTACCTAGTACTCTAAACTACATTGATCATCGATTTTTGCCACGGTCCTACATATTTATTTACATTATAATGATGCTCATACCTGTGATGGTGGAGGCAGGTCGGTTCACCCACCGGCCCCGGTCATGGTGGAAATTAGAATTCCATCTTCAAGCTGATGTGGTATTCCAGATTTTTACACACGCAAATTTGACCCATTCTTGCCATGCCGTGACACACGTTTATATTAGCATAAACACTCGTATTTCTCTCACTCCAGTGAAAGTTAGAAAATGCCACTGCAGACTCCTGCCTGTTGTGTAGAAGGATGGTCGCCTCGCTATCTACCTACAAAACACCTGCTGGCCTGCTCGCCGATCCCTCAGCTCTGTTTACACTACAGCTTACAGTACATTCACCCTACTGGGACATAACTGTCTCCTCAAGGTTGACTATTGCGGTCTCCATTGAAGAAAGTCAATCACCTTCCTGTCTGTCTTTACTGGTTTCTCCCCGTAAACATCTCGCTTGCCAAACAGTTTGTAGAATGGTAGAAACAAGCTAAAATACAGTTTATGTTGTGGAGAAAATTTTATACTGATCTCACATGTAACACTCCCTGCTGGTTAGAAATGTTTTTATGTAAATATGCTGAAAAACATGGACTTGTTTCCCTCGACTAGTAATGTGAGTTCATTTGAGTTGAAAGTGTAATTCTTGCCTACTCTCCCTGAATTTACAGTAAAAGTCTGTGAAAATGTTCATTTTCTGAAACGCTATTCTCCCAAGTAAATAATACAAGGCTTTCTAAAAAATGCCTACAAGTGTCTAATCGCTTTCTTACCAGCCGAAATAAAGCTGACTAAATGCATTTGCTGATACACTCAGTCACTCTGTCGAACGTAAATTCACTGAGAATACTGAAATAACACTAAAAGTACTCAAGACAATAACTGAGAACTGAAACTCTGAAGACACTGAGAATGACTCAAAACACTGAGAATACTGAACGACTGAGAATTCAGAACGACTGAGAACTCAAAACACTGAGAATACTGAACGACTGAGAGCTCGAAACACTGAGAATACTGAACGACTGAGAGCTCGAAACACTGAGAGCTCGACCCTGTGGTCGCTGGGTTTTGTAGAAATTCCTCCCACCACCTGAAAAATAGTTCCGTGGAAGGGATGTGGCGTAATAATCTAGTCCTCGGGAGCGCTTTCTCGTACATCCGTAGGTTATGGTTTTCAAAATTTATATGCAAAACTTCCTAAATTTTGTCCGACTCACATGTGATATTGCGCCGCGGGAAATGATCATAGGATAATCCACACGACGGTGCGCGTCACTGGTGTTATTTTCTTCCGGTGGATGGCCTCATCCTGCCATGACAGCTCCTTCCTCTAGATCCTATTACTCCTCCGTGTGAAGTTGAATTTTAATAATTAGGCACTAATTAACCACAGATTGGTACTGATAATTCACCAAATATTATAAAGAAGTCAGGACACTGTTTTTCACTACCACATCGGGCTTCAGATCGCGAGATACTGACTGTAGATTTCCCGGTATGACAGCTCATTCAAATTTAGAATTTTCTGATTGGCTGAGACTTTCGCGCCCTTCCAAACGTGGGTGCATCCGCTTCCTCCCAAGAATTGGCGGTTATAGTCGTTGCCCCCCTATTGTCCTAGCAAAGTAGGTCAGGCTTCAACGCGTGCTTTTCTCGTGAGAGCGAACCGCAAGTCGCCACTCCCAGGCGGTGTCATAAAATTTATTGGAAGGATGGTTTACAATTTGGTCGTGCCTAGAGAAGAGTTTCATGGATTCTCTCGCCGTCTGACTAGCGCCAGAAAGTTCCTTTGTGACTGCTAGTTTCACAGCCTCACTGTGGTATCTCATATGTGAAATATTCAATTTAATTGTGAATTAAATTAGGCCAAATTCGCTTATGGGTGCAGTATATATACCAAAAACTCTAAAGATATTACAAACGTTAAAACTAGTATTTGGAATCTCCTTCAAAAATAAAGAAACACGCATTTGAGGGGAGGATCAACTTGGTAGGAGGGATGAAAACGCAGATAAATTCCTTTTGCAAGGATACATAGAACTGAAAAACTGAAGATTTTACAGTCGTGATAATTTTTATTTGGAAGCTCTTTCAAAGAAACGGGTACCGGTACTGTTTTTTTTTTTTTTTTGAAAATTCACTTGAGTGGGGTGGAAAGGAAGTGAAAAATTGAAATATTTTTCTGGAGAAACTTGTATCTCAAAACTGAAGGTTACAGACGTGGAAATTGGTAAAGAAAGTAAAGAAATATGTATTTACTTTTTCTACTTGAGAGAAGACTGTTTCTCACATGTACAGTTCTACGTCGCATGGTCGTCTTAGCCCCAAAAGGTAATACCACAAACAGGGTTTACAAAGAATTTCTGGGGTAAATGAAACTCAATTTTTGGGTGAGTTTTTATACTTTAGTAATTTTTAGATAATGTCTTAGTAGAATGCCGAGGAACGATTACTTTGATCAAATTACAAAATACACGCAAACGAATCCGCGGGTAATTGCTAGTATACTGTAGTATAAGAAAACATGAAGGTCCCATAATACTGCCTTGAGGAATTCCCTTCTTAATTATTACAGGGTCAGATAAAGCTTCGTCTACTCTAATTCTCTGAGTTATATTTTCTAGAAGTATAACTACCAATTCAGTCACTCTTTTGTCTAGTCCAGTTGCACTCATTTTTGCCAGTAGTCTCGCCATGATCTACCCTATCAAATGCCTTAGATTGGTGAATCGCGATACAGTCCATTTGCCCTCCTGAATCCAGGATATCTGCTATATCTTGCTGGAATCCTACAAGTTGAGCTTCAGTGGAGTAAGCTTTCCTAAGCCTCAACTTCCTTCTATCGAACCAGTTATTAATTTCGCAAACATGTCCAATATAATCAGAAGGAATGATTTCCTACAGCTCACATGCAATGCATGTCAAATTGACTGGCCTGTAAGTTTCAGCTTTATGTCTATGCCCCTTTCCTTTATACACAGGGGCTACTATGACAACTATCCATTCATTTGGTATACTCCTTCATGCAAACAATAATGAAATAAGTACTTCAAATGTGGTACTATATCCCGACCCGTTTTCTTTAATATATCTCAAGAAATCTGATCAATTCCAGACGCTTTTCTAGTTTTCAAATTTTGTATCTTACTGTAAATCTCATTGTTATCATAGTTAAATTTTACTACTTCTTTAGTATTAGTCACCTCCTCTATCTGGGCATTATCCTTGTAACCAACAATCTTTACATACTGCTGACTGAATACTTCTGCCTTTTGAAGATCCTCGCATACACACTTCCCTTATTCGTTAATGATTCCTGGAATTTCCTCCTTGGAACCTGTTTCTGCCTTAAGTACCTATAAATACGCATCATGTTATCCTTAGCTGACTTCTTTGCTAGGTTCAATTTCCTAGTATGTTCCTTCAATTTCTTCTTACTTTTACAACCATTTCTAACTCTATTTCTTTCCAATACAATCTTCTGAGTCGTACCTCATACGGAATGGACTGATTCCATTTTAGAACTCAAGATCAGTAGGAGAAAATTGTTATAACTATTTTTTTATGTGGAGTCAATATTCCTCAGTAGAGTTTGTAACAGGGTCTGAATGCACCTAAGATAGTCGGTTGAGAAATTATCTGAATGAAAGAATAAGTGATCGTGCTTGTTCGACAAAGCCGCTGTATCAGAGAATCATTTGGATACGTAAATCATATTTTTGTAACAAGATATACAATACAGTCCAGTTGTCAACAGTATGTTACTTCCCTAGTTGGAAAAAGATGCGCCTTCTTCCTTCAGTAGTTTGTGTCTGAAATTGACACATTCTATTGGATTTCACGCTAACCTGAGATGTGACAGTTAATATTTCAAACTCCTAGTTCCAGGTACAACAGACTTCACTTTACTGGAAATCGTTTCATAACATTTTAATGGAATTTTTGACTTTCTCTGAGATGTATTGTAAGTTATTTATTTCAAATATGTGTCCTTTCCTCCGTGGTGACGAATCTGTCACTCTTGACAAAGCCCACCAGCAGAAGAGAAAATCGACAGCGTATCCCTTAATCAACGTACGACAAGACAGCCCGACACTTCTCAGTTGCAACATTCTTACATCCAGTCGCGAATGTCAACTTAATACGATTTTTGTACCCTGTAACCCCGTACCTCCTTTCCAGACAAAATATTAATTGGGTAATATTCAGTTCCCAGCTGTACTTTCCTTCAGGCCAACCCCTTTATCCGTCCACTGGTGGGGATTCTGGATTCACATCATCTAGGCCACGGGCATTATAAGAACTATAAATTACAATGGAACATCCCATTACAAGCTCCCATACAGGAGTAGTGGAATTCACTTAGTCTAAACCAGGGCCATCCAACCATTGCGCTCCGAGAGCGCGCCCGCGCTCGGGGAGCACTGGGCAGTCAGACTAGCGCTCCTTCCCCTACCACCACTATAGTGTGGCAGCGAGGAGACCTGAGACATACGATGTTCGGACCGCGCTGACCAGATGCGTACGTACAGCCGTGCGTCCGACGGCTTTTGTGGGTTTGTTGACATTATATTGATAGGGCTGTTTTGCCGTAAAAATTTACAGCATCTACAACTCGAAAGGTACTCCGATGTATGGAATATGCAGGAAACGAAATCAAGTGCTAAGTAAAGAATACAGTAATGTGATTTATTCAAAACTGAAATTTGAACATATCTGAGAGGAAAATTCAACAACGTGACTTTTGGTCAGTCGTTTTTACGAGCTTTTACTTTTGGAGCAAACAATCATCTCCAAATTGAGTAGGCCTACAATATTTCTGGACACAGCTATTCTTAAATAATTGCGCAAGTTTCTATCGCTTATCGTTGCACGATGTTTACTTTTAGTATACTTAAGAACCGAAAAGGAACACTCACAAATGAACGTTGAGCCGATCATTGACAGAACTTTACATGCATGTTTATACATCTTGCGGAAAGCCGCTGCAAAATTCTTCTAAACTTCATGACATTAGAAAGCTGTCTTTAAGACGAACATTGCACTGCAGTTTAAGCAACTCTAATTGAAATAGCTGTGGAGCACTGTCTGCACTAAGAGAAAATGGTCGAAGAAATACATCTAACACCGCTTGGATTTCTGTATTCTGAAAATCTCTTTTTAAACTCTTCTTGTAGTTGGCGAATTACCTGCAAATACTCATCCAAGTCGACACCGTATTTCACTGTTTCAAGCGATGAAAAATGTCCTGTGTTCCTTGCACGCAACTGGTTTTCCCACAAAATCAATTTTCTTTCGAACGCTTAAATTTTTTCCACCGAATCGGAGACAATGTGCTTTTCGCCCTGAAGCGAAATGTTCAAAGTATTCAGATGGGCAGTAAAGTCACTTCAAGGGGCCAAGTCCGCCACCCACTTAAGAACGCGCAAAAGAACTTCGAGCCACCCTTTCATGTCATAACAAGTATCTATTGCATTCCGCAAGCAAAAAACTCGATGAGGCACTTCGCGTTGCTCAGCCATCTTACTTCTGCATGGTGCGGGATATCCGGATACTCCGGTTCGATGTCATCCAAGAACTCTGATTTTTTTTCTCTTGCTACTTGCTTTACGTCGCGCCGACACAGATAGGTCTTATGGCGACGATGGGACAAGAAAGGCCCGGGAATGGGAAGGAAGCGGTCGTGGCCTTAATTAAGGTACAACCCCAGCATTTGCCTGGTGTGAAAATGGGGAAACCACAAAAACCATCTTCAGGGCTGCCGACAGTGGGGTTCGAACCCATTGTCTCGCGATTGCGAGCTCACAGCTGCGCGCCCCTAACCGCACGGACAACTCGCCCGGTGCTCTTTGAATTGACGGTGCGTGAGTTCATGGGAGCGAAGAAAATTTACCATTCGCACAACTGTTCCCATTATGTCTTTAAGCTTGGCGACTTTTGCACAGATTGCCTCCTGGTGTATAAAGCACTGGATCACCACAATTAGGGTACTACCGCTCTCAGCCATGTTTAATTTTACATAGCCGAGGAACCCCGTGCGTAGACCACGTAAAGCAGGAGCTCCATCCGTCGTTACACTCGTCAACCTATCCCATTTTAATTCCATTGACTCAAAAACACCCTCCACTGCTTGGAAAATATCGAAACCGGTAGTGGTGTCTTCGAGAGATACCAAGTCTAGGAAATCCTCGGTGACCCGAAGATCGTCATCTACCCTTCGAATGAAAATAACGAGCTGAGCTTTGTCCGCAATGTCGGTTGATTCGTCGAGGGCGATGGAAAAGGATACAAAATTTGCTGCCTTCGCCATTAATTGCTGTTCCATATCAACGGCCATATCGTCTATTCTGCGAGCCACAGTTTGAGGAGAAGAGAGATTTCATCAAATTTCTCAACTAGCTCCATAGGACAAATACATGCCGCCGCATCTATTAGGCACTCCTTGATTACATTCCCTTCCGTGAAGGGCTTCCCAGCTTTGGCAATTCGCGGCGAACATTTGTAGCTTGTTCGTAAAATGGGTCCACCAACCTCACTCTCCTCAATCATCTGTCAGACAAAACTACGGCAAGTCACAATTTTAGTATTCTTCAGATAATTCAATCATTTCTTCTTTCCCGTTTATAAACAAGCATTTAAAAATTAAAACAATAATATTTACAAAACAATGCTGCTTGAAATTTTCTTTCAATTCTTCCAACTTCGATTGGCGACTGGCGTCTGTCAAATCACCATAATCATCCCCGTGGTTGGCACTGTAGTGCCGTTCCAAATTGTGCTTTTTTAACACATTAAATCTCGGTGGCACACTAAAAATTTGGCATGCCGTTATAAGCTGTACAGAAAAATGAAATTTTCCATCCTGCTTTAAAGGCTGCTGCGTCACCACTCCTTTTTTGTATGATGTTCAGTCATGACAACTGCGAAACTGATTTAGTTATTTAGTTACACGGTGTCAACAAAGCACATTGGACTAGAATACAGTGACACTATATGTATAGAGTCACTGTAGACTAGACTACGACTGATGGATCGACTGCTCTCTTCGGCGCGGCGGGCAGACCGCTCTCTCAACCAGCCAAGCTTCTCCCACCACTACCTTCCCCAAAGCGCTCGGAGCACTGGCTTGGAGCGCGGCCAGAGCGCTAGCGCTCTGGGAGCGCTGTTTGGATGGCCCTGGTCTAAACAATGTGCATACCCTTTTATTATTAACGTTGTCTGTTCGATTAGGATGCGTTCCAACTTTGGAAATAGTGTATTCTTGCAAGACTTGAAGTAATTAACAGTCTGTACCCGACAGTGAAACTTGCAACTGAATTAAGTAAGAAGTCAAAATGAAATTTTATTATAATAAAAAAATTCTAATAAAAATTTCAGGCCATGTTCTATGATTTAGGAGTACAATTTTAGTGGCGGTATTATCTCAGCTGCATTTTAAAGTGTATTATTAAAAGGATGTTAACCTGGTCTCTCTGCTAAGTTTTCTAACTACCGGGCGAGTTGGTCATACGGTTAGGAGCGCGGGATTGTGAGCTTGCATTCGAGAGATAGTGGGTTCGAATCCCACTGTCAGCAGCCCTGAAGATGTTTTTCCTTCGTTTCCCATTTTCACGCCAGGAAAATGCTGGGGCTGTACCTTAATTAAGGCCATGGCCGCTTCCTTACAACTCTTAGGCCTTTCCTATCCGTTCGTCGCCATAAGACCAATCTGTGTCGGTGCGACTTAAAGCCACTAGCAAAAAAAAAACGTTTTCTAACTAGCGACGCAATCAATGCACGTGCTTCTCTCTATACTACGTTTCGAACTTACGCGAATTTCCAAATTGCTGAAGTTGTGGACAAAAAGTCACCATTAAATTTTGTTTCAGGCTCAATGAATCTGTGGGTGAAACTTATCTAATGCTCCATGAGGCCTTTGGTGATCAAGATTTAAACCAAAAATGAGCACTTGATTTAAAGGTTTCAGAGAAAGACCTGGATCTGTGTAAGAAGAAAAACTTTCGGGTCAACGGTCATCATTCACAACTACCAAAACAATCGCAGAAGTGTGAGAAGTTATTCGGAAATACGCGAGGTGCAAACGGCCTGACACGTAGAACGACGGGGACTGGTTACTACACAATGAAAATTCGCCCGCCCACACCTCGCTTATTGTGAGAGACTTTCTGATCCAGTTGATGAGGCCTCGGCTTACAAGCCGCTAGTTTTGCTGACCTTGCTGCTCTACATTGGGAGGATGAAGGCAGTCCCACTGTCGGGTGTCCTGTGATTGGTTTCCCATGGCTCTTCATTTTCCTGCATTGAGGTGAATGCCGGGACAGGTCCTAGTGTAGGCCACGTCCGCACCCACCTAACGTTCTGTGCTAATCACATCACTGATATAAATCTCCCTGGGTTGAGAGACGGCGTTACCGTCTATGAAGTCCGCCGTACCATATCAGGGTACGTAATGGAAACATTTTAACAGCAGCAGCAGTAGTAGTAGTAGTAGTAGTAGTAGTAGTAGTAGTAGTAGTAGTAATAGGGACTTCGTGGCAAAGAAACAACTTCCGCGCGCCGCAAACTCACCTACTAGCCTGATCTGTCCCCTTGCCACTTCCATCTATTCTCTAAAATAAAACTCACATTTGGGGGAGGCATTTTTATTCCACTGAAGTGGAATTCCAGGAGGTTCTGAACACACTGAAGCCGGAGAACTTACATGAGTGCTTCTAGAAATGACAAAATAGCTGGAATCACCGTATTCAAGCGCAGGATGACTACTTAGAAGTTGATTGTGGTAACTGAACGTTAGCATAAGTATTCACGCTTTTGTGAGTTAATTATTGGAAATTCTGGATAACGCCTCTTACCATGGTGATATATATTGAGAAACAAAATTACGATAGGTTGACTCTCACATCGGATGCAACTTAGCACGAATAACCTAAACAGTTGTGTAAAGACTCCTAAGACGGATGCTGGTCATTAAGTAACAATTACAGAAGTGTACATAAGTATGTAAAACCGACGTACTTAGGCAAGTACATCACTATATACATTCAGGAATTCAGCTGTGTAACGCCTTTTGTTGTAACAAAATGGCACTCAGGGACTTCTGAAAAGCAAATTAGTTAGTGAAGGAACCAATATGATAGGATTATGCTGTTAGACGTGAAATACCTCCTCCTAATCCCGTACATTAGAACAATTGTAGGGTATTTAACGTAAACGCACTTAGGGTTTCTTCTATTACTTGTCTTCTATATCTTATACCAAAATACACAACATTTTGGTAAATGACGTACTTTATATTGCCAGGGTCATAATTTTATTTGAAATAAATTGAATTTGCTCTCATGTGCTTGAGCGCACATCACAATCGAATAAGTGAGGTATATTCACTGAACTTCATAAGAATATTCCACTTTAATTCAAATATCTTTTTAAGATCATTAGTAAGTTTATCAAACAAGAATGCCACTATGCTAGCCGCAGCATGTTCGAAATATTATCGTTAAATAATGGAGGAAATATTTATTTAGTACGGAAATATCTTCTGTGTTGTAACGACAGTCACTATTAGCTGTTACCTCCGGAGGCCCAGTTCCAATTCCCGGTACTGACATGGATTTAAAATCGACAATGGGTCTGATTTTGTAGTTACAAATGTATACTACCTGCAATGGGGAAGGCTATATATGTAAAAAGTGGCACCATCTCCAATCATACGAGAACATGAGTTTACTTATCAAAATATTTCAATATTTCTCCGAACAGCTGGATTATTCTTTTATGATTTTCATCAATTTCATCTGAACTGTGAATACCGCAGAGACAGATACAATGTATTATAATTGTTATTATCCACAGGGGGTGGCGTAAAACTCACCAGGGCCTGAGGGCTGGACGAACTAAATGAGAGATCAACAAAGCATTCGAAATAGTATATCTAGTCCACATTATAGGTAATTTTTCAGTCTATCGAGCGAGTTGGCCATACGGTTGGGGTCGGTTCGCATAGCTGTCAACTTGTATTCGGGAGATAGTGGGTTCGAATCCCACCATCTGCAGCCCTGAAGATGGTTTCTCCGTGGTTTCCCATTTGCACACCAGGCAAATGTTGAGGCCAAGGTCACTAACTTCCCAATCCTAGTCACCGGGCGAGTTGGCCGTGCGCGTAGAGGCGCGCGGCTGTGAGCTTGCATCCGGGAGATAGTAGGTTCGAATCCCACTATCGGCAGCCCTGAAAATGGTTTTCCGTGGTTTCCCATTTTCACACCAGGCAAATGCTGGGGCTGTACCTTAATTAAGGCCACGGCCGCTTCCTTCTAACTCCTAGGCCTTTCCCATCCCATCGTCGCCATAAGACCTATCTGTGTCGGTGCGACGTAAAGCCCCTAGCAATCCTAGTCCTTTCCCATCGATTCGTGACCGAAAATCTTCGATGTGTTCGTGCGACGTTAAACAAGTAGCAAAATAAATTTATTTTTCAATGATTTAACATTTAAACATGAAATGGCAATTAATTTAAAATTAGATAGCAATAAAGCTCTATAAACATTAACAAGATTGTTGCTTCCAAAGCATTGTAAATATTTAAGGAAATATCAAGTTCGCACTTTGTAACCATACAACAGGATCAACAGGATCGACAGACCATAAGGCTCCCCCTCCGCTCCCGGCACTACGTCACACGAATAGCCGGCCGCTTCATTTTTCGCCAGTGACTTGTAGGCTGATATGAACCTCGCAGCAGTAAGGCTATCAATGGTGTTGAATGACTTAAACGTGTGTGAACATTGTGAATTATGCCCACGTCGTGTTGTGTACCTGGTTGTAGAAGCAAGTATAGTTCAAAAGAGCCCAATATTTCAGTGTTTGAATTTCCTACTGACTTGGCTCGGAAACAATAGTGGATCTTAGCCATCCATCGAACAGAATTTGCCCCTTCAGCAAGCTCAGTTGTGTGCATATAAAACTTCGACGAACGTTTTGTAATTAGGGAGAATTCTGTTAAAAGACCTGATGGGTTTATTTCAACAGTAAAACGTAACCATTTTAAACTCTCAAACGACGCTATTCCTACTAAGTTTGAAAATGCCTATCTGTATAAAAATCTTCCAAGACCGAGGAAAACTCCTATTCAAAGACAAGAAGAAATTGAAAAACGGGAAGAAGAAAGAAAGAAAGCTGAGGAAGAAGATGATAGGATCAAGGACTTCGTTGACGTTAAAGATAATTTCACTACAAAATGCAAATTAGATTTTGACAAAGTTTTTGTCAATATTGACAGCCAAAGTCTATGTATTTTCAAAATTTATATGACTGAGGAAAATATTCCGAAAATTGGTACTTCTTTAACATTAAACGAGGCTCTTGATTTTAAAGCCATAAAACATGGTATTTTCATGAATGATGACCCTGATATACGTGCATTAGGTAACGGGGGCAAGATATTAAAATGGTCAAATTTGGAAAGTATCTGTAACTTCCTGTTTAGTCTTGCTTGTGACTCAAATGTGACTGTCTACGACAAAATAGAAACTGTGAACCAAATAATCGATTAAATTGAAAGTGAAGTTGATGAATTTTGCAAGGAACAGTTAAATTTAGCCTTTGTGAAGGAAGTGTCTTACTCCTGTATACTAATAACATGGTTCGCTTCAATATTTTTCGCATTTCCTGGGGCGTATAACAAGATAAGACAATCAACGTTCCTTACAATGTCTCACTCTGTGTTTTTGCAGTCTTTTACCTCAAAACTAGGCACGGGAAATTCGCGTATAGATGATTCACATTGGAATTACTTGAAAAAGAAACTAAAATTGTTAAATGAACATGAACGACTTTGCAACTTGTTGGATGAATTCTATATAAAACCTGAGCTTAACTATAAAGGAGAAAAGGTAGAGGGAGTTGCTTTTAGTAGTAAAAGTGGAGAAAATAACGCAACATTAGCTACAACTGTACAAACCTTTATGTTGTCATCCATTCTTAAAAAATAAAGACGTTGTTGGTTTGTTTCCATGTACGTCACATTTCTTAGAAAAACTAATTTTGCAAGTCCTTAAAGTATTAACAGATATAGGTTATAAGGTTGTATGCATAATTTCCGATAATAGAAAAAAATGTTTGAAAAGCTCTGCCAAAGCAATTTAAAAACCACTTTTCAAAATACATTTGACGAAACACAAAAGTTTTTTGTGATGTTCGATTCTGTTCATTTATTTAAAGCATAAGAAATAAATGCCTTAATCAAGCCGATAACTCACAAATTATCGTGTTCCCTGACTTTGACAACCCTGAGTCAGATAAAAAATATTTTGCTAGTGTTGGTCACCTTAAACAGCTCCACAGAGGAGGAGAGAATGATGTAGTTAAGTTTGCCCATGCTCTGAACAAAAAAGTGTTGTACCCAACTTCTTTAGGGCGACAAAATGTAAACCTTTGTTCTAAGTTGTTCGATGAGAAAAACGTTACCGCTTTAAAACACTTCGATAAAATAAAAAATGGAGATGATTTTAAAAGTACAGCTGTATTTTTAAAAATAATTCTTCAGTGGTGGAAGATTGATAATATTAAGCATGCTTTCAAAGGCGACAGATTTAACGACTTTCATTGTAACGCAATATTTTCAATTCATGACGACAATGTTTTATTTCTGCGCAAGTTTTTAACATGGTTAATTAGATGGAATAATCTGCCTGTTCAAGGGGAGATCGCACAAAAACCAGAGAGTCGCCATGGAAAATTTACTAATGAAACTCAAACATCCTTAGTTCACACTATAAAAACTATTTTGGAGTTAATAAATTGCTTGAAAACAAGTTTAGGGTTCAAGTATGTATTGTTAGGAAAATTTCAATCTGACGAATTGGAAGCAAGATTTGGGCAGTACAGGGAAATGAGTGGTGCCTGCTACCATATTTCAGTGAAGCAAATCCTTGATTCAGAACGAAAATTGAAAGCCCTGACGGTAATAAATGCATACCCTGCTAACCATGCAGCCATCCCTATTAGTGATATTTCATTAAGTAAGTATGTGGATTGCAAGAGCTCAGATTGTAAAAGCTTCAAACCTACAGACATTTAACATTTTGAAACTGTGGTAGTTGAGTTAAATGATATTATTGTATCTGAAAACATTCTGTTAGGTCTAGTTTATATTGGTGGATATACTTGTAAAATAATTATGAAAAATTATGAAAAATTGTCAAGATGTTTTATTGTTAAATAATGATAATATAACGTCAGATGTGTTAAAGCCAGAGGACAATTTTTATTTCAATATAATTGATAGGGGAGCTTTGAAATATCTATCAAATTTTATTGTTAACATTTTAATCACACAATTTAAATTATTTAGTGTACTTATAAGAGATAAATTTGAATCGAGGTTTTTACATGGTGATTCTTAATGAAACATTCTGATTTTGCTTGTCAACAAAGTTCTGGAAAATGAAAACGTCATGTTTGAAACATGCAGTGATTGTAGATGCAGTTTTAAGGATTTCGTTGACAAATGTATATACATCTTTTGTAATATATTATTGAATAGCTATAGAAAATTATCGCAGACAAACTCGTGGCTAAGGAGAAGAAATCCTCAAGTAAGGTGAGCCATAAATCGGCAAAGAAAAGGAAAATTGGTAAACTGAAACCTTATGAATTGTTAGATAAGTTTTAATTTGAAGCCTAATTTCTAAGAAAGGTTCCGGACTCTTGTTGTGAATTGCTATCATGTATTTGTATAGTAACATTAAAACTATTTTATACGTATTATGGGTTTTAATCTTTTACATGAAACAGTGTTCCATTACAAATGACAGATGTCAGCTTAATTTTACGTAAAGAAATGTACATAAACTGTTCCGCTAGTTTTCCCCCGCATAAAACTCGTGTAGTGCACAAGCCTAGATAAAACCACAATTGAAGGCGTGTTCAATTATATCGTTAAGGTTCAATAAATGAACAATATCATGGAGACAGTGAGAGCGGGTCCTATGCTACCATACTGAACGCCAGCCACTCTCGTGGCGTCACGGTCCGAGCCTTGTGGCCTGTCTATCCAGTGCGGCCTTGGTGCAGCCCTTGTAGGGCAGACCCTCCGATGAGGGTGTAGGTAACTGCGTGTTATTGTGGTGGAGGATAGTGTTATGTGTGGTGTTTGAGTTGCAGGGATGTTGGGATAGCACAAACAACCAGACCCCGAGCCATGGGAATTAACCAATGAAGGTTCAAATCCCCGACCCGGCCGGGAATTGAACTCCGGACCCTCTGAACCGAAGGCCAGTACGCTGACCATTCAGCCAACGTGTCGGACATGCCATGAAGTAATTATATTGCAGAACAGTGACAACAGAAAATTTAGAAAAAGCCAACAACCAAACATTGAGATCCACAAAAACTAGGTCATCCCAGTCCAGGGCAGGGATTCGTACCTGTATCTGAGGGCTGGTTTGCGGTCCACTGAGCCTACGTGATTTGCTACCCATTCCATCGTTCATCATCCGTAATCTGCAGGACTTCGGGCTGAGCAGCGGTCGTGTGGTAGGTCATGGACATTCGGGATTGTTGTGCCATGGAGTTTTTAAACATTACTTCATAACAAAACCTAATGGGGCACAAAAGCCCAGAGGATAACCACCTACTAAACTGCAGCTGGAAGGAACAGAGAGAACTACACTGTAAAGCTGTTAAAATAATTTAAATTTTGAAAACAAACTAGTTTCAGCAGAAGAACTGACTAAATGAAACAAGGGTAATTTCTTTAAAATATTATAGCTTTTTGGCTCCTACATTTGTTCTGGAAGGAAAGAAGTTCACTGGAGATACTCTACACTATTCTAGAATGAAGAAGTTGATTGGCGAAAACCGTACATCATTAAAATAGGTAAAGCGAATATTACTGCCCTAAATTTTACATACCAAAATCACTAAGGATCTCCATCGACCACTAGATTTACACTTTACATGATGTTTCCGAGCCTCAAAGCAACTAAAGGCAGGTAAGCATGTATACCAACCCCTGAAAGTTACATTTCTCGCTAAGAGTTTAAAGATTAGCTCCTAGATGGTCACACCAATTGATAAAGCATTGCCTATGAGCAAGCTGAGGAAACGGAACCAATAGCAATGGTATCTTGAAGAAGTTTCACGTATCACCACTAGATGACACTAAGGCAAAATATACCCTCTCCAACCCAAATTTATTTAACACATGAAGAAAAAATTCTTGAAAATTCCCTTCAAATAATTATGATTAAAATTTCTGTGTAAAAATCCATACAATTTTAGGAAAAATAGAGAAAACAGAACAGTGATTCCAAGTAGAATGTGAAAGCGTTACTTAGGAAATTCACAGAAAACACGAAAGTTAATGATTCCAGTTGGAATCATAGGCCAGGAAAGGGTTAAAGTGTTGTCTAATACCAAGGGTTCTTCATCTTCATGCTACAATAATTATCATTAAATTACTCAATTCAAGCACCTGACTTCCAAAAGAATTTGCAACTGTAGAAGTTTAATGTATGTATGTATGTGTAATTAAACGCACGGCCTCGAAAGACATGAATTTAAGATTCCCTGCGTAACGAAGAATTAGTTGTGACCGTCTAAGAAGATAAAATTCGCTTTATGGTTGTTTGTTCTAACGCGTTATTTCTGAAGGTCTATGTTTACAGAACATTTCAATTACCTACGATGTTTAATCCTATGAGAGCACCTGCGGATTCCACATATAGTATAAACTGAGGTTCCGTGGCTAATGATACCAAGATTAGCAGTGACGCAAATCTACTACTAATATTTCCCCAGCTTCCAGTCTGAGAGCAGGATGTCTACTTGTACCATCGCGTATTCTCCACGTATGCTGAGATACTTCTTATGTGACAGTTCATGAAGCTCAGTCTTAACGTTCACACTTCTGACGGGAAGGGGGATAGTTAGCTCTCACTATGACTCCTTAAAATATTACTTATTTTAATATATGGGTTGATATTTTGAAAAATGTGCAGATTGTTGTTTATATCGAGTTCGTCCATAGCACTTTTAACGGTGAATTTGGAATAAATATCACATTTTGTCAAATTATTTCCTTTGTAACGAGGTATGTATCAGAAGTTGCGATTCCCTGCCTTTTCTGGATCATAAGGTTGGTCTTTTCCAGCATGGATGTTCGAGATTCATTGCAAATTTGTATTAGTTTCTATTGAAAAAGACGAATATGAATCTTTAATTTACTGACACTTTTCATATTCATTTGCGTTAATCGCTCAAGATGCCCAGCATTTGAATAAAAAGTGAGGATGAGCTGATGTAAGAAAATCCCAATTCAACAACTGCGTGTGATTAAACCGATACAATGTTCAATGCAAGATGTCAAATTCATCTCCTTACAGGCCATGGCGGCCCTTGGAGGGGTAGAATGGTTAGTTCTACGCCCAAACGCCCTTGCCTCCGGAATTAACATGGTACTCATTTTTGGTGTAGGCTGAGTGAACCTCTGAGCTATGTGTACCTCCGGAACGGAAGAGGTAATTTTGTTATAAATAGGGGAAGCACAATGGAATATTGTTTTAACTATCTACTTGAGAAAAGTATAAATGGTGAACACAGCGAAAAAGGATGATAATTTACAGTCAGTACTAAATGTCAGAAGAAAGTGATGATAATGTGGAATTGGCAGACAATCTCAGTGAAGAAATTTACGCCACTCAACTGCAATACTTCTTCATGACGTGGCACACATTGCAAGATGGCAGAATACCCCTGTATTTCCTCTTGGCGGATTGTGCTCCAAGAAATACCGCTGTGTTATTTCCATTAACTTACACCGACGTCCGCACTCCACAAACGAGAGGCATAGCTCAACCTTCTTAAATTCTGGAACCGTAAGAGGCAGGGACTACAAAGGCACATATTTCTCAGCACCCATTCCCTAAGGTTCATTACTTTTCACATCTCACAACGTCCGAACCTGTTTACACCATTCCTTCCCTTCTCTTGAGACACGTTACCAGAATCCACTTGCTAATTTGCAGTGTGTGTGCGTGTGTGTGTGTGTGTGTGTGTGTGTGTGTGTGTGTGTGTGTGTGTGTGTGTGTGTGTGTGTGTGTGTGTGTGTGTGTTTGCTCCGGCACTGGTTTAAACGGAAAACACTCCACTTAAAGAAGAAGAAAGAAGTAGACATAGAATCGATTGGAGCTGCATCCCTCTTCTCTTCGCTTCTCTCCTTCCCTCTTTACCACCAATTCCATCGTCCAACACCCTCCTCCACCCACCACACACCGTTTCCTTCCCGCGGGACCACGAGATAGCGGCTGGTCGACCGGGATATATTCTCTAACTGCTTCAGCAGAAATACTTCTGATCTGGAGGAGTGAGTGAATGTTAAATGATTATTAGCACTGTTATCATTAATTGATTATCTTGGCCCCATTGTGTCGGCTACTAATTGTCTGAGGTCAATGGGTTAAAATGTTTCCACCAAAGGAAATAGGTGTTTCATTAAATATATCATTACGTGCATATGGACAGACCCGAAGTAAACGGTACAAGACAGCTGTGATATTAAGTATTAATAATAATAATCCTTCCAAGTTGATGGAGATTGTAATTCGGCTTATCAACCACTCCATTAATCAATGCCCACGTTCGCTTGAAGACAGGTTTTCCAAATCACAGGTGGTTGGCGACAAGATTTCTCTCGGTTTGACGGGATCAACACTTAAAATTTCTGACGACATAATAATTCATAGATACTTCCTGTGAAGTAGAGAATATATCGATACCTAAGAATGAAAATATGGTACGTCTGGCTTTACAATTTGTTTAAAATTTTGTTTAGAAGTTGCTTTCCGCCGCACCGACGCTGATAGGTCTTATGGCGACGACGGGACAGGAAAGGGCTAGGAGTGGAAAGGAAGCGGACGTGGCATTGATTAAGGCACAGTCCCAGCATTTGCCTGGTGCGAAAATTGGAAACCACGGAAAACCAGTTTCAGGACTGCCGACAGTGGGGTTCTAACCCGCTATCTCCCGAATACCGGATTCTGGCCACACTTAACTGACCGCAGCTATCGAGTTCGGTTTAAAAAGAATATAGAAGAAGCTGAACACCGGTTTTCTTTAGATTTCAAAGTCTTGCTCAATAACTTTAAAAACGTGCATGTATTGAAAATCCATTAAAATATTACATAATGCGCCTGTTACTGGACATACGCCTTTTTCATATTTTCACGCTTAAGAGTTACAAGCAAAGCAAAACAAATTTATCTCCGTACCGCCCATGAACGCCCTTGGAGTGGTGAAAAGTTGAGGCTTCCACTTTCCGTAACTTCGGCACTTGATGGTTCGCCTTTGCCCACAGGAATTAACCTGGTACTCATTTTTGGTGTAGGTTGAGTGAACCTCAGAGCCTAATACATCTCCGGAAGTTGAACTCTTGTTTATTAAATTTTTCGACTTCCTGGCGGGGAATCGAGCCCACGTCCTTCCGGGTGAACCGAGCACGCCTTTACGGCCCCGACCAGACAGCCACTATAAGATTTATACAATTTTATTTATTTTTCAGTAAATTATCAGGGCCGCTGGTGTAGTTCATATTGAATGAAATGTGGAAATAATTTGTTTTTTTACTTGGTAACATTACTTAGACCTAATTCAGGTAATTGCAACGAGTAATTTGTCAACTCGATCTTTCATTAGATGTTCTGTTTTATTAAATAATCATTATTTCAGACAACTAAAGCTTAAATGCTCCATTATTGCCAATGGCCAACTAGTATTTCAAACTAATTCCGCCAACTCATATGAACGTAGTTCACTAACTGGTCTCTGGAGGGCAGCATGATTCAGTTTTCTATTTTTCATCATTGAGCAGCTGGACACACGAGGTTTTCAACCTATGGTCCAAACCATGATCTTCAGAAAAAACTGACTTACATTTTTTTTCATTCTTAGGTATTGATATAGGCCTAGTTCATTAAACATCAAAATACTACCGAAATATCCCTGCGCAATCTCGTTTACTGAGATTTCTTGTTCTGAGTATTGATTAATAACTGTCGGAAGTTCCTATTTCTAATGTACGTGAGCTAAAATGTTCATTTCGAATAACCCGTAAACCCTTGAAGTTACTTGAAATATGGTTTCACTTTCATCAGCGTTACTCCTCCAGCGTGTCAACATCTACTGAGTTACTGGTGATGGTTTTACTTTTTACGTGGAACTACTGTGTTAACTTACACCAAGTACTGGACATACGGAAAAGAAACCTTCAGGGTTGTGATTATTTTCAAAATTCACAAGCACACCTGGAGAAAATGAGGTGTTTTCATGCATGCTTCGTTTGTCAGCGATGGGGCCTATTGGAATGAATCTCTAACCAGGTGACCGACGCACGCACTATGGACGGAGTCCCTTCACCTTCTTGAGACAGCTGGCTATTCACTCCACTGAGTCAGTAAATTCATCATGATAACATTGTATCATATACCAGTTAAAACCTTCATTATTACCGTGGGTAACGAAACGGGAAACTGGATATCTGACAGCATTCTGGCCATAACATTCATTCGAATGAAGCGTTTCACGGCTGTCGAACAAAGCATGCTTGAATGGTTTCTGCTTCCTCGAGAAGTAACTACTAGGTTCTTGAAAATAAATACACCCTGAATTTATAACAGCCGTACATCAAATGTTAGGTGTAGAAAACAATTATACAAATTCAGTACCGTTATCTCTGCAGATACCGACATCCTGGAAAAGTACCAAAGTTCTATCTTAGCCCCCTTATTCACATTACTGAAAATGAAACCAATGGTGTATAGATTATCTGATTCACCCTACATAACTGAAACCGAGATGATTCGATTAAAAGTATTTCTCCTTTATTTTTAAGAAATGAAATCGTTACCGCGAAATATTCCGACAAGTATTGTAGCAAAGACAAGTTATCGTGCCTTATATGTATGTGCTGGGGAACTCGAAATTTTCGGTAAAATTAAGTGAAATTTTCAGACTCTTCCTTGGGAGGAAACTTCGTCAGCCAAAAGCTACCCATAGTCGGTATCCTAGAGCTGACATCTTCCTTCATCGATAACATAAACTACTATACAATCATGGGCAAAGTAATGGGCACCGGAACTGCGAAGTGTGCAAGGAGATGCTTCCTGACACCAGCATGTATGTATTATTTGTACCTATGTGTCAAGAGTACACATAACCATCTGCCTATGCAGTCTCCACGGTCTGAGACTAGGCAGTGAAAATAAGTGAGTTTCGTTTGATGGCACTGTGTAAGTTTGGTATTGAAACCTTATGAAAATGTTGTCTGGCTCCATGGCTAAATGCTTAGCTTGCTGGCCTTTGGTTACAGGGGTCCCGGGTTCGATTCCCGGCAGGGTCTGGAATTTTAACCTTAATTGGGTAAATTCGCTGGCACGGGGGCTGGGTGTATGTGACGTCTTCGTCATCATTGCATCCTCATCAAGACGCGCAGGTCGCCTACGGGAGTTGCATCAAAAGACCTGAATCTGGCGAGGCGAACTTGTCCTCGGACACTTCCGGCACTAAAAGCTTTTATTTTTTGCTATTTGCTTTACGTCGCACCGACACAGATATGTCTTATGGCGACGATGGGATAGGAAAGGCCTAGGAATTGGAAGGAAGCGGCCGTGGCCTTAATTAAGGTACAGCCCCGGCATTTGCCTGGTGTGAAAATGTGAAACCACGGAAAACCATCTTCAGGGCTGCCGACAGTGGGGCTCGAACCCACTATCTCCCGATTACTGGATACTGGCCGCACTTAAGTGACTGTAGCTATCGAGGGCACTAAAAGCCATACGCCATTTCATTTCATGAAATTGTTGAATGAAGTGTATCTAGTTTTTAAGGATGTAAGTAAATATGATTCTGTCAATTCCGAATTTGCTGTTTACACGCATTAGCTAGAGTTACAATTATATTTGATATATTTGTTGAACTTTCACAAACAAAATAATAATAACCCACATGGTGACAGTGGCCGTAAGTGTGAATAGTTGTAGCCGAGGAAACAATGATGAGCATGGGGTTCCCACCAGTGTACAATGTGCATGTTTATTCCATTAACGTTTTCACTATGACCTGTGTGTACACTTTCTAGCAACAGGGCATAGGTAGAATGGGTTTTAATACCGATGGATTAAGTGTTCATCAATATAATATGTATTGGCGGTGTTCATAACTGTAACTTATCTTTATTTCCGTTTTTCATACGGAGATCGAGTCATAAGTCATGACAAATATTTTTTTTTCTCGCGAACAGGAGACAACATGGAAAATCTAAGATATGCATTTTGAAACGTACGGTATTTACTTGCGTATGATGACACTAGATGGTGTATGTAAACAACAGTGTGGGTCTAAGCATGCCCCCAAGTTCAGTGTGTGAGTGAGAGCGTCAAGAAATTGAAGTCAACAAGCAGGAGCAACGATCGTATATTAAAATAGCAGTTCTCTGGGGCAGAAATGCACGCCGATGCCATACAGAGCTGCGGGAAGCGTTAGGTGTGTGACTATGACCTAATCCCCAAAGTCAAGAAGCCATTACATGGACAACAGTTTGCTAGCAAAGAGGACATCGTAACAACATTTCGGAGAGAGGTGTCACACATTAGTGATACACAAGCAGCGAATGGTATTCAGCGCCTGCCCCACCGCTGGCAACGCACAGTGGAAACCTTGGGTGATTATTTCGAAGGTCTGTACCAGTGGAGACCTGTCCTTTGTACGTAGTCTTGCGTATTTGCTGCCTACACCATAATAAAACAATGTTTACCAATGGCTTGTGCCTTGTCACTTTCCTATGAGAATCTCCTAAAGTCAGAATTTGTCTTCAGGCACTATGCATAAGTACATGCCATATATTTCCAAATTCATACCTTAGATTTTCCGTGTTGTCTCCTGTTCGCGAGAAAAAATTAGTTGCCTTGATTTGTGACTCGACCCTCGAACAAAGTAAGTATCCATGTCCTGACAGCCAATTTAAATACATTTTATTGCACTAAAGACGAATTTTAAGTGCGTAACCATAATAAATAAGGCTACGTGAATGCAGAATTCCATAAATATTACTGGAGCACGTACATAGATGTTTGCTTTGAATAATCAACTATATTAGGACTATTCGATTTATTACAGCGTGTAAACGCCAAATAAAGCAAACGGGCCGTAATCAAAAAGATAAACTTCAGCAGGTGCTGTGGTGCAAGATGGAGAGAAAAAAAAACTGCACCAAAACATTGTTGGAGTTCCTAGGTCTATGTTTCAACATTACTTTAGAGAACAATCTAAGTCTATATTTGGCCCCAATCTCGTTCTTACTGACGACGAAGAATAATGTTAAGTCCATTGGTTACTTGACTCGAGAAATAAAGTTTTCTCTAGACCAAGAAAGATACAAAACTCAGTGTGCGAGAATACTTGAGAGGAAACGAAGAAATCTTTTCATGGATAAAATGCCAGGAATTGGGCGGTACAAAACTTTCCCTCCGAGACATCTAAGTCTATCTGAAGGAATATCTGAGAGCGTGACTGTGGCTAGTGCTATTATAAGCAGCCATTAGGAAATAGTTTAAACAGATTCAAATATACCCGAAATCAGTAAATTTGTTTGATGTACCCCAACACCCACCAAGAATGTTCAATGGAAATGACACAACTTTCAATTGCGTCCGAAGAATCGCGAAATCATTCCTCTAAGAGGTTAGGAAATGTATATAAAGTTTCAGTGTGAAAGTGATAAGAAGCCCTGACAGTTTCGTTCAATGATGATTCAATGTGCCATACAATACACTGGTCAACAGTAAAAAGTTTCCGAAATAAAAACAGTCAATTCCTCCGTTTTTTTCATGTTAAATAAGCAAATATGTTGTTAGAAACGCTTAGTTAACTCTCGTTTCCCTTACAAAAAACAGGAATATCTCATGATGAACTGACATTATCTATTTGGTAAATAAGTATTTTTGCATGTAAAGGTTTTCAACACTCTATAGACTTCATTTTATTCCTAGAAAAGCTATTTTTATTACATAAATATCGTTTATAGTGCGTAGGAAAACCCATCTGCTGTTATTTTTCAATAATATAATTTACTCGCTCGGAGTTCTAAGGACTCACTTTTCAGGAGTAAGTAATAAATCAAATCTTACCATAAGCCTTGATTTATTTTCAGGGGCGCACAAGACAAACTCATAATCTATATTATCTTAAGCTAATGCGCTATTCGGTTTTCAATCCAGAACTTTTATACTTCAAAATGCCGCGTAAATATGTAAATAGTGTGGATAATTTCTGTTATGTACTGTAGGTGGTGAAGTGACATTTTCATCTCACAAACGTTGATTAACTCTATTAATAAAGACAGCATATTACAATTAATTCGACTGTAAAGTAAATATGCATAAAGCCTGGGTACAACTCTTTTGCTGTAACGTATGCTAGGTAAATCTCTTTGGTTGGTTCAATCAATCATTACTGATCTCCATTTAGGGCAGTCGCGCAGGTGGCAGATTGCGTATCTGTTGTTTTCCTAGCCTTTTCTTAAATTATTGCAAAAAATTGGAAATTTATTGAACATCTCCCTTGGTAAGTTATTGAAATCCCTAACTCCCCTTCCTATACACGAATATTTGCCCCAATTTGTCCTCTTGAATGCCAACGTTATCTTCATATTGTGATCTTTCCTACTTTTAAAGACACCACTCAAACTTATTCGTCTACTGATGTCCTCCAACGCCATCTCTCCACTGACAGCTCGGAACGTACCACTTAGTCGAGCAGCTCGTCTCCTTTCTCCCAAGTCTTCCCAGCCTAAACTTTGCAACATATTTGTAACGCTACTCTTTTGTCGGAAATCGCCCAGAACAAATCGAGCTGCTTTTCTTTGGATTTTTTCCAGTTCCTGAATCAAGTGATCATGGTAAGGTTCCCATACACTGGAACCATACTCTAGTTGGGGTCTCACCAAAGGCAAATATGCTCTCGTCTTTACATTCTTACTACAACCCCTAAATACCCTAATAACCAAGTGCAGAGATATATATACCTTTATTTACAATCATACTTATGTGATTATCCCAATGAAGATCTTTCCTTATATTAATATCTAGGTAATTACAATGATCCTCAAAGGGAACTTTCACCCCATCAACGCAGTAATTAAAACTGAGAGGATTTTTCGTATTTGTGAAACTCGCAACCTGACTTTTTTCCCCGTTTATCATCACACCGTCGCCTACTGTTTATCTAACGACATTACCGAAATCATTTTCCAGTTGCTCACAATCTTGTAACTTATTTATTACTCTGTACAGAAGAACATCATCTGCGAAAAGCCTTATCTCTGATTCCACTTCTTTACACATAGCACTGGTATAATATATATATATAAGAAAACATAAAGGTCCAATAATACTGCCTTGAGGAATTCCCCTATTAATTATTACAGGGACAGGTAAAGCTTCACCTACTCCAATTCTCTGAGTTCTGTTTTCTAGAAACAGAGCCACCCATTCAGTCACTCTTTTGCCAAGTCCAATTGCACTCATTTTTGCCAGTAGTCTCCCATGATGTACCCTATCAAATGCCTTAGACAGGTCAATCGCGATACAGTCCAATTGACCTCCTGAATCCACGATATCTGCTATATCTTGCTGGAATCCTACAAGTTGGGCTTCAGTGGAATAACCTTTCCTAAACCCAAACTGCCTTCTATCAAACTCGTTATTAATTTTGCAAACATGTCTTATATAATCAGAAAGAATGCTTTCCCAAAGCTTACATACAACGCATGTCAAACTGACTGGCCAGTAATTTTCAGCTTAAGTCTATCACCCTTTCCTTTGTATACAGGGGCTACTATAGCAACTCTCCATTCGCTTGACATAGTTCCTTCATGCAAACAATTATCAAATAAGTACTTCGGATATGGTACTATATCCCAACCCATTGTCTTTAGTATATCCCCGAAACCTTATCAATTCCAACTGCTTTTCTAGTTTTCAACTTTTGTATCCTACTGTAAATGTCATTGATGTCATAGGTAAATTTTTATACTTCGTTAGTAATAGTCACCTCCTCTATATGGACATTATCCTTGTAACCAACAAATCTTTACATACTGCTGACTGAATATTTCTGCCTTTTGAAGATCCTCGCATACACACTCCCCTTGTTCATTAATGATTCCTGGAATGTCCTTCTTGGAACTTGTTTCTGCATTAAAGTACCTCTACATACTTCTCCATTTTTCACTAACATTTTTATGGCCGCCAATTATGCTTGTCATCATGTTAACCTCAGCTGACTTCTTTGCTAGATTCAATTTCCTAGTAAGTTCTTTCAATTTCTCCTTACTTCCACAGCCATTTCTAACTCTATTTCTTTCCAACCTGCACCTCCTTCTTAGTCTCTTTTACTTCCCTGTTATAATATAGTGGTTCTTTATCTTTCCTTACCACCTTTAAAGGTACAAACATATTTTTACATTCCTCAACAATTGCTTTAAACCCATCCCAGAGTCTGTTAACATTTTTATTTACCATTTTCCACCGATCATATTTACTTACTAAAAGCTCCCTCATCCCCGTTTTATCAGCCATATGGTACTGCCTAATAGTGCTAATTTTCATATATTCCTTTCTTTCAAATTTACGTATAATTACCACAAAAACAGCTTCGGGATCTCTAATACCATCTATTACTTCGGTTTCGCTATAGAGCTCATCTGGTTTTACCAGCACCACATCCAGAATATTCTTCCCTCTAGTTGGTCCCATCACTTTCTGAATCAGCTGCCCTTCCCATACTAACTTATTTGCCATTTGTTGGCCATGCTTCCTGTCGTTCGCACAACCTTCCCAGTTGAAATTTGGTAAATTGAGATCACGTTCCTTTCCTTATCATTTCCAACATAGCTGATTATCTTATCAAATAATTCTGAGTAAACTCCCAAGACATCAAGTTGCCTATTACCTTTAGAGATGAGCCTTATCCCAAGAATTTCGTGTTTGTCATCTTTAACGTTTTCGTAGCTTACAAATTCTTCTTTCACCAGAATGAATACTTCCCCTCCTACTATTCCTATCCTATCTCTACGATACTTCCTCCAGTTCTGTGAGAAAATTTCTGTATCCATTATATCATTTCTCAGCCATGATTTCCATCCCTCTATTACACCTACTGTATCTTGTACATTATTGGTAAATTGAGTTCTGTGAGAAAATTTCTGTATCCATTATATCATTTCTCAGCCATGATTTCCATCCCTCTATTACACCTACTGTATCTTGTACATTATTTGAGGGAGACCTACTTTCTTTCCTGTCCTCTGAGAGAATCCTAATTATCTCCCTCAAGCTCTCCAAATTATCCCTCATACTCTTTAAAGCCTGGCCACACCCACAGTTCCTACACTCGCACTCTTTAGCATTCTTTACTAAATAATGAAAATAAAAGAAAAATAAGATAACTTTTTCTGTGAAAAATAAATCGAAAGGAGAGAAATATTGTCTAGGATTAGTTCACTAAGATCACACGACAGTAAGTTAATTAATACAGGCTACTACTACACTACAGTACTACTTAATTGTACTATTTTTATTCCTACAACACACTAACAGGATGAAATTGCTGTTAATTACTGGAAACAGAGAATAGTACACAAGAATTACACAATTCTTAACTGCAGTTAAGTCTACCCTAATCACAACAAAAGAATTCTAGTAAGAGAGTTACTACAGATACGACGGAAATGGTACTATACTACACGAATATTTCACAGTAATGGAATAAACACACTATTTTCTACTAAGACACTATAATACACTGCAATAATGTTAAAGTACGTTCAGACTAAGTACAGATACTGCAATACACTACAATAATTTTAAACTACGTTCAGACGTATTCTACTTACATGTTATTTCCAAGCACAAACAGAATAGGAAATTAGCATTAAAGTTCGAAATTCGCAAAACTACTCAAAATTGTAGAATAGGCTCTCTAATTTCTAATAAGTTACTATATTACACTACAATAATGTTTAAACTACGTTCAGACGTATCCTAGCGTATTACTAAGCACAAATAGAAATGAAAATTTCTATTAGGCCTAAATTAGATTTTTGCAAGAACTACCGGTAGATACTTAAAGATTACCAACAAAGTTAAACACGTAGACAGATTAATATTAGTACTGCATTGTCCTACTATGCTGTAATAGAAATGAAACCTGCCTTTTGCACAAAAATACACACGAATATAACAGACAAGGTACTATCTAGGATACCGTATCTTCACTACAATTCTCAACTGAAATGAGGTTATATGATCTTTACAGATGTTGGATTACTATTATTTTCCCTACTCCGCGGGAAAAATATGAGGTTGTTTATAATAATTTCTCAAAATTATTTCTGGCTAAACGACGCCGGGGACTTGAATTGCAATTATTGGAATGTAGGAACTTGATTATTAGCTAACCGCTCATAAATACTGAAATGTCGAGTGTGTGAAATATAAATTACGGATACTTTAACTGCCTACTCTGAACTACAAATGATCGAAATACAAGAATCAGCTGATTTTTATTTATATTTTCTTGATACACTACACCCTTTGTTCACGATTGTAGCCAACAATGCCAATATTTGAATACGAAGAGCGACAATAATCAATAACAATTACGACTGTTAGCTATTTCGCCAGTGAAATACTGTCTATTCTGTTGAAATCCTGTCTTTAAACAAAATTACCACAGTGTTGCGTGATAGATGGGACCGTTGAACTGCTATTTGGTTGAGGTCATCCCAAGTGTTATGTTGTAATATGTCACTGAATATCCACCGTCCTCACTTTTGTCTTGACTTCTTTCCAGGCAATTGTGGCACTCTGAGTGACGAGCATGGAAAACATTTCTATCAAGACATTTTACCGACTATTTACTTGAAATTGACTATTTCTGCTAAGGAAACAGACATGTTTTATGTCAATTTTGAACAGGGGTTTAGTTTACAACAGCAAAATGCTGTTTAGTTAAAATGTACAGTCTGCACCAGATTCGCCTGGCATGGATGAAGTCAGACATATTTCGGAGTTTGTTGTAAATGTTCTTCATCCTCATTTAGTGAAAACACAAGTGAAATAACCAATGGTCCTTTGTGTATGGTCACAGGGGTCTTCTTAATTTTCAGCTTAGCGAGATCTGCGCTGAACTTCAGATAATTCTTCTGTCTGTCTGTTAGATCATCAGCCCAGAGGCCGGTTAGAACCTCAAATAGCACCACCAAAGGCTATGCAGGTATAGATAAACCGCAAAAACCAATGGCAGAGCCCAAATGAGGTGTACTAGGCAAGATGAGGAATGAGCTAGTTTGCCAATGTTTTCCTCAGCGGACCAGAATGAGCCACTGCAGCACGATTGACACTATGAGCGACACTTTTCATAACACTCAGACACTATTTGTGCTCCGAATGTCCTTACTCTGCACCACCCATACCCCAGTAGCTTCCATATTGTCACAGCCATGTATGAGACTGGGACCTCAGTGGAAGCTACACTTGCTACACTGGCCTGTGCCGAGAGACGGATACAAAAGTACTGCATCCATCAGGAAATGGCAACAGGCGAGATAATTCTTATAGCGTCAATTATATCAGAATATCACTAGAAATCTCCAACGAGCGGATGTTGCAGTACTTCAAGAACACCAATCCCTTCATGGGTTATATTGCTTGTCGAAGTGTACTGCACTCGAGGATAGATGATTTCAATTTATATTTGATAATAAACGTTATGTTTTCCTGTGAAAACTATTTATTTTAGTTTACCCGAAGCATCATATTAATTTTTACTCTTCTAGGCCAAATTATTTCACAATGAAATAGGTTTGCACTGACATAAGAGTGGACTGCCAAAACGAGGCAATAAAGGTGTACTATTTCACTTAGAAGGACGTGGGTTCGATTCGCCGCCTGTGAGTCGAAGAATTGAAAACGAGCCCCCCTACTCCCAGAGAGGCACGTTATTCTCATATTCACTCAATCTACACTAGAAATTAATACTGGGTCAATTACATGTGGCACCATCCCATTCAAATTTGTGCCTACGTCATGAATAGAGCAATAATTCATCTTTTCTCATTCAGGAGCCTAAGTGGCTTGTACGGAAATGGTTCAGCCTATTGTAGAACATAATTAAAACGATACGGACGTTAACCACGGAAAGTAAGAACTTGGGAACGATGTACTGTATATGCTTGGTATTTGCTAACAAAGACAAAATTAAATCCTAATACGTTGATAGGAGGCAGGGATCTGCGCTCAACTGGCTTTTACTAGGTAAAAAGGGTACAGTCTGCACCCATATAACGAGTATGCAGTTCAAGGGTACTGTGTAAATTAGGTGGTTCAGTTTAGAGAGGGTTATAGTGACGTACATTCAGGGTAAAGGCGCGGATAAAGAAGTGGAGGAGATGAGAGGGCAGGGAACTGAAAATCAAGAGAGGATGACGTGATTTTGCTAGTACTAAACTCTAGACGTATTGTACGGAATGTAATAAATTAAGTAAGTTAATAGACATTTATTTAACGCTTATCGTAATAGGAGTTGAATCATAGAAATTTACGAGTATTTTCCCCTGGAACTGGAATGGCTACGGTAGAAAAAGGATAGAATCGATAGGAGAGGGAGTATTCATATTAGTGAAAGGATAGTGTTTAAGCTATTAATAAGCTAAGAATGGAAAACGTGTAGGAAAATATGCAGCTAGATGGTCTGGGGTTTACATAGCTCAATGAGATTACGCTGACGCGGAATATTTGATCGGAGAATCAGTTATGTGGGGAAGGACACAAAAAGGAACTTGATTGTTGAAGGTGGTACCAATTTATCCAAGGTTAACCTGGAAAGTAATTACAATGACAAAGAATGACCAATAAATTGTAATCAAATTAATTTCGGAAAGATAGTTGAATCAGAAAGTGACGGAACCGAATAGAGGGAAAAAATTTCTAATCATTGTGCTGAAAAATCCAGATGAACTCTGTAAAGAAACTGAGGTGATAGACGACATAAGCGATCCCTTACATCCTGTGGGATGGATAGAAAGCAATTCTTAAAAATTATGAAAACCAGTATGTACGGTACCTTTAAAGGTTGCAAGGAATGGTAATGAGTGTTTTCTTATTATTATTATTCTACTGCTGCTGTTGCTCTTTCCATACATATGAGGTCACACATAAAAAATTGGCCGTGTTTTACGGCCGGATGCCCTTCATGACGCAAACCGTATTTAGAGGTATGTCGTCACTATTGCTCGTATTGGTGGTGGTTGGTAGTTTGGTGTGTTGTCCGAGTATGAAGAGCAGAATATTAGGACAAACACTAACACCCAGTCACGGAGCCAGAAGGATTAATCAGACGTGATTAAAATCCCAGACCCCGCCGGGAACGGAAACTGAGAATTTCGGAGCCTCAGGCCTCAACGCTGACCAGTCATCCAAGGAACCAATCAATCACACATCAATTATATACATGTAGGGCCCAGGCGGCATATTCCGTATCAATTGTTCGCCTAATTTCTTAAAAGTTTTCAAAGCATTTGGAAATTCCTCGAACATTTCCCTCGATAATTCATTCCAATCCTGTACTCCTCGTCCTATAAGTTATTATTTTCCCCATCTGCCCTTTAATCTTTGTCATGTACCCTGTAAATCTTCTTGTTGCATAAGTTCTTCTTATCTTCGGGTTCTGCCATTGGCTGGGCTCAGATATAATAACGTTACCATTGCCTCAAGACGCGGAACGTCCACCACTTCGTAATCTTCGGGTTACATAAGGGTCACTACACTACGAGCTACGAAATGAACAGACTGATTCTTATTTAAAAAAGGGTTTTATTAAATAGAACTGAAGGAAACGAAATCGGAAATATGATTGAAAATTGAACACAAGTGAAAACTAACGAATAATGGACATTGAATATGAAAATAATTGAAACAGTATGACATTAACATTAACAGAACTGAATTACCTTGATTGAAATATGAATTAAAATTATGATAAAAATTACCTTAAATTACAAGTTCAGAGTTGACGAATGATAATAAAATGAATGAATGTAATTACACCAAAACAATTGAAACTAATTTGATTACACTTCTTGACTCACATTGGTGAAGTAATTAAGAATTAAATTCATCAAATGGAATTTGATTGACTTGGTTTAATTCTGATTAATTAACTTACACAAAACTGAATTAATCTGATAAAACACATTGCTAAATAAGACTGAAAATATACACCTGATCTGTCAATCCAAACATGAGTGTCAAACTCCTTTCTACAATTCACAAAAATTGTAATGGAAATAAAAATATGCTCGTTGACTAAACGTTGGTGTCAATAATTAGCATCGACTACAGGATCTTTCCTAAACCTTGTTCGCCTTCATTTCATGGTTGATCGTTACTTAGAAAAATCTATCTGAAATTTCACTCCTCAACAGTTATCAAAAACCTCTATGAACGAAGAAATACATCACTAATACAACCCTAATATCCTGTTTAAGACAATATTTCGCTGTCGTATTATATGAGTGATAATTTTGACACATGCTCTGAAGCCATCCGCCTGGTTTTCCACGAAACACTGTCAAATCAACAGACGCCGGTGACGTACACATGATTCATTAACCAATCATTAATTTAATATTAAATTTCATACAGGTTTAACATTCACTTTGTCTGAAAAACGTACATAATACAATGATGTCTGTTCATTGACTACCTTGTTCTGATAATGCTGTAAAACTTAAAATGATGCACACATTCAATTAACTTGCGCCAGTTGTCGATCGATTTCCTATCCTATCAATGGAGACTATACACCGCTTACAGCAGGGAACATACGACGCTGGTGTTCCCGTTGTTAAGATCAGTGAGGAGTGATTGTTCTTGTTGTCTTATTTACACATGTATGCTTGATGAAGTGATTTAGTTCGTATCTTGTAGAATGTTGTTTATGATATGTCACAATGCATGTCGTAATATGCGAGGACCAACGTTGAATTATTTCAATGATTGGTTTTATCTACCTAGTACATCTGTTCCGAACAAATCGTCATATAACTTTCTTATTTACTTTTCTTTTTAAACAGATTATCTCCTTTCAAATTAATGCTTTTATTAATTGCGTACTATGAATGGTAACTTTCTTTTTCGTTCCTTCTTTTCCTTCAGAGGAGGACACGTTCCTTTTTGTGATGGAGAGTAATAATTACTTGTTTTTAACAACCATGCACCAAAGAATCATAAATTATGCATTTAATTAAAATCCAGTCTTACATTACGATTAAACTAATCAAATGTAATTATCGAATTCGGTGGTACTTAAGTTTGTTTATATTTAGTTTACCAATCTGTGTGTGACGAATCGAATGCTTGAGTGTATATTCTTTAACCTATAACGTTACCATGTGTAAACAAAGTCCTTTGTTGTTATTATGAGATATGTTAACGTCCTTTTATTTCATTCGATTCAATTTTAGTTTCATTTATAAATAATGCTTGGGAAGCTTTCCAATAATTCACTGGCATGATTATTCAAGTAGATGGTTAGGGCTTACGTGCCTTATATTACATCGTATATTAACGCACATGGTAATGATAATAACTGTCATTGGCTTTACGTCCCATGAACTATTTGCACGGTTTTCGGATAGTCCTAGGTGCCGGGATTTTGTCAAATAAATTCATTTATGTGGTGGTAAATCTACCGACAAGGTGCTGGCGGATTTGAGCACCTTACAATACCACCGGACATACGCTATGGTAATGATGAAAACAATTAACTATGATGAAAGTACCCGGGGCACCCTTAACCTTCATCACCGAGATGAAGCTCATGATTCTTAGTGGTCGAGTGGCAGTAGTAAAATATAATGCTAATCGGGTACCTTCCCAGGCACTGAACATCGGAGGGTTACCGTACGGATGCGATATATGAGATTTCTCCAAATGGATATTTACTCACTGTGTTTTAATGTCCACGTATGAATTTAGGTACATTTACTCATGATTTAAACGAACATAAAACAATCTTGTAAAACGTTTATGGGAATGTGTTCGAAGTCAAATAGCATAAGTACCGGTAATTATTATTATGCTTAACATAAAATCCACTGTTGGATCGTTCTTAACTTTGTGGAGGATATTTAACCACAGAGCAATGTTAAAATGGAAACGTGTAGATGTGTACATATGATCAAAACTGCCACCACGCTTAGTAGAGGGAGCTCAAAAGGTTTTTTTCTTCAATGCATGCTTCCTTCCCTAAATTTTCTGTAAGGTACAGACCAAGAATGGATGGTCTTAGTTTTCATATTTTGGTCACCATAATGTTGTCATCGAGTGAACAAAGGTATTTGCATCAACATTAAGCTTCTTAGACCTTATAATTGGCAGTCTGCTAATGTTCATTAATACAATAGTCATCGTGCGTAGAATGAGGTGTCCATTGCTAGTCAGTATACACGTAATTTTGAACTGTATATTCTTGCACTCTCCAAACATGCATTTAAATTTATTTATCTTCTTGAATGAGATTTCAAGGTTTTGTCCAGGAATTACTGTTAATATATAAACCTTCGTAGTATTACAGCGGATTTGTAGATGAGAACCTCGGAAAAAGGACAGGATTCCAACCCACCAGTCCATTGATTGTATTAGTACTTGACATGTTTTTGTTTAAAAAAGTTGTTAACGGTGGAATCGGCGATCCAACGACAGTGCGATAGTACATATAGACCTATTACAACCCTACGTTATATATTGTTACTGTAACGTTAAGGCGGTTAGGTAAATAAACACACACAACTGGTGGCATCTTTTCTAGGGTTTATTGACTATTGCTTATACAACTACACAGGTATATAATTACACCAGTTAGCGTAGTATATCCGGTCTCTCTAATTCAGTCACACAAATTATTCACTCTACTGCTTACAAACTAAAACAAATCACATTACGCATTTCTCTACAACTGTCACTTACACCCTAGGGCAGTTAAAAGTTTTACTCACTGAACACTATTCCGAACGCACAGTCCACAGACTGCGTGCGCTCAACAGAGTCGAATAATATACTGTACGTGGTACACGGCCTGTACACTCATGGCAGTCTTCGTTCACTGTTACCTGCTGCTCAGCTGCCTTGTCCCACACCTGCCGTAGGTTCACACACACACATAGCTAACAACACAAAGACGTCAGTGTCCAGTGCTTCACAACTGCGCTCACTCAGCTGAACCTCTGACAGAACTAAAACATCTCCATCGCTATAGAAGTTAACCACTAAAGCTCGTCTGGACGCCTTAAATAGGGAGGCCGGCCCTAACTGATCCTTCGCGAGAATAGGGGCCACTGGAATCCTCTGAAATCTGAAAGCTCTGGGTTCTAGTTCTTTCTCTAGCCATTAGGAGGCCTGTGGCGAGGTAACGCAGTGGTGGCAGAAGGGCTGGTCTTGCGCGCTTCACTCGATCACTGGTTGTTGCAGCTGCTAATGGGTGGGGCCCTAACTTGGCGACATCACTAGCGAATGGAACGAGACTGACTTGTTCCACCCAAGGCCTTATAATAAAACGGCGGATACCATCAGATTACGATCATTCGGTACTAAATTACTCGTATATTGTAAAATGAGTAAACTGGAAGATATCCATTTTATATCGTTTAGATAATATATCGTGGGCAGTACTTGGGAAAATTATAATGAATTATTAAGGGAAGGCAGGACATAATGTGTAAATTTGCACGAGTGGTCGAGGAGAGGCCAACTGATCACCGAGACTTTGAGGTGGTCATTCTGTGCCTGTGCCCTGTATCAAGTTATTTCAGGAGATGTGATCATCTGACGGAACTGGACAGCCGCGAATTCATGTCAAGGAAGCCCAAGGCACTGTAGCAAGCGGAGGGGAATTTTGGATGCCTTTATAAATGTGTGTTTGTTGCGGTCTAGAGCCCTTTGGAAGTACGTAGGGTCAATTGTCCGGTCTATCTACGTACCTGTCTATCAGTCTGGGTATGGTAGTCAGTGAATTTCATCGTTGCTGTGTTGGTATTACCTATAGGTATCTGGTAGCATTATACTGTCTGGACTGTTTACTGTCTTACATCGTATGTTCTAAGATAATGTGTGCTATTGTAAAACATTCTATAGTGCGTTTAAATGGTAGACAGTATCTTGTACATGGACGGCGTGTACTACTTTTTCAAGTAAATTTGTCGATGTAAATCTATGGCCCTTTTGTAAGGCATTGGTAAGAAGCATGTGTGTTATAAAGTGAAATTATATTTAAAACAAGTGATAAAATCCCTGATAATCATCAGGTACAGTTTTCAGTGAAACAATTCAAGTCAGCATACCATGAGACAACGTCTAAGTTCTATAGGATGTATGCGTATATCGGGTATTCAGCCCAAAGCCTAGTTTGATCCTCTACAGCTCTACCAACAGCTGTTATAGATAGCTTAGGTGTCACTGAAGAGGCATACTAGGGAAGCGAGTGAGGTAGTTTCCTGTTGTTTTCCTCACCGAGTCAGAAGTTGCTATTACATATCAGTCTGCCAAGCCCACTGTAATGCATGCACCAACCGACCCTATGAGCGATATTTTCACATCATTCATATCAGACGTTGATGAGTTACTTTACCATATATATTCTTCATCATCCATTCACTAAAGTGTACCTAACTTTACAAGTCACACACAAAGCCTCATACTTCAAGAGTGATACTTTCCGCGTTGGTTGTCTACCACGTCCCACCATACCAAATGTAAAACATGATGACAAAAGACCCTACAATATGAAATTTACTGCTATTCCAGTTATATCAATGTTTCAACCTTCTATTGTGGTGTCACCTGCGAGTTATACAACTAATCGTTCATTAATTCGAGATCGTAGAAAATCGTATGCATATATCATACAGGTAATATAAACTACAACTTTTGGAAATTACCATAATACCAGGCTCAGTGGAACAGAAGTCATCATTAATTATGGCGCAATGGCTCTGTGATGATTTACCAAGATTTTAAGAAAATGGATTTTATTGCAAAAGGATAAAAATGGCCGTTTTCTGTGAAAAATAAAGAACATTGTTTTGAAGAATTGTTTGAATAGAAACTAAATTTTAGAAAGAATGCTGAGAGTGAACGGGGCCTTTTCTTTTGGTTGAGATCTAGTAACCGAGAGTCCCGGAGAGAACACTTGGCCCCTCTACTCGTCTGTGTCTGCGGCTTGTCGGAAAAATCTCAAATCACATACCCTAGCGGGGCGAAATGATCTGTCGTGGGGAAAACAAGTTCGCCACGTCAGATATGAAACCCCTTCTTCGCTTCACTGTTAGTATTCAAATTATTTAGTGCTAGGTGAATTTGGATGACATTGGTGTTGATTTCGGTTTAGAAGAAGAAGAAGGCAATATAATGAGGGAGGAGAGTTAGCGGGATAAAGTCTTGGGTAGGTTAGTGAACAATTAGTTGTCTGCTTGGCATGGCTGGGACGTGGGGTGAAAAATGGGGGAAAGAAGGTTTAGTAGTAGGTGGATGAGAGTGGAGGTCGCGGTAGTCTATGATATTGACGAGAGGTGGCAATACCGGCCTAGCGACGACAATGTGCGTGCAAAACAAACACTACACAACATCGCCGACGAATTATTGAAACTCATTATAAATAAACTCATGAGGAGTATTTGAAAGCTGATTAACCATTGAGAAGACGCCAAGAGTGATCTGCAAGTGGAACCTACGAGAATCATCCGCGAGCCTTTAAGAAGAGCGCGAACAGTCTTGAGTGGGTTGGTTACAACTGGACGCATTTGGTCACGAGACGATCGTGAGTCCATAACTTCAGTAGTGAGTACATCAGATTGCTACGCGGAGTTCTGTGAATAACGTTGCGCTATGACAAGCCTGTTGGAGAACAGGAGTTCGACGCTCTGGATTGTTGTGTGTTCATTACATTCGTGAGTAAGAGCCGTGTCCAGTGGAAAAACGCTAATGAATTTGTAAATAACTGTAAATATATGTAGTTGATAGAAACATGCTGCCCCTTTGCACAGAAATTTTAATTTCCTAGGCCTTGATAACCCATCGCAAAGGAAACGATTTGATCGAATACTGGCCATCTTGAGTTGTGCGAAATTATAATGTGGTACGGTGTTTTGAGAGAAAGTAATAGCGTATTCGAGAGTATAATTAACTAGAAACGTGCCTAGCAGTCACATTTTTTTATGAAATCAAGCTAAACTTGAAATAGTAACTTGCTCTTTTTGTCACTTATCCTGATATAAAATCGCTGTTATTGTGGGTGTTAAAGTAAATGAAGATAAATTCCCGGCTTAAGAAACTTGTATTTAACGTGTTGATCAACATAATAGCACAAACTAACATTTTAATACTCTCAGGTATAACGTGGATAGTATCAGTGGGTAGGTGAATGTAGAATGCGATGTTCTATTTCTCCTGTTCCGCATTAGATAAGATATTAGATTATTGCCTATTTGAATATTAACTTTTCCTGAGTCTAAGTTAAGAGATAAAGAGGCCGATCAGATCTGTTGGCATTCAAGAACGTTCTTTTCCGCGGCAATGAGGAACTATTCTCAGGACACTCGGGCATTACACTGGTCTGTGAATTTATACATTAGATGAAGCTGAACCTAAGGGTCAAATACAGGGCGAGCAGAATAAAGCGGAACTGCTCCATCCCATGAGCGGGAATTCCCGACTGAGTGGGTTGGCCGGTGACGAAATACAGTGCCGGAAGTACTCAAGGCCGCGCTACCACGCGAGGTTTCAATCTTTGTTGCACGTTTGCAAACGTGGCACATGCTTCATTGGTGACATTAGCACAGTGCGTGAATTCAGTGAAATGGCTAAAATGTGGCTCAAGTCGGGTATCGGTATTCGGTTCCCCAAAGAGTATTTACGATTCAACGTCGAGGGCCGTAAGGAGGTTATTTCAAAGGCAGTTTCCTGATGTTCAATTTCCAGGTCGTACTTCGATTCATAGATTAGCAAAGAAATTACGTATGACGGGAAGACTTTTTGATAAGAAAGGTAATAAACCACGTACAGTACTCACACCTGAAACTGTAGGTAAAATTGGTAACGCTCGGGAAAAGTCTCCTACAAAATCACTTCGACGAATTTCTCAGAAAATGGAAATTTACTATGGTTGTGTTTGAACAAGTACAAAGTTACTGAAGTAAAAGCAAAATAAAATTACTACAGTGCAAGAATTTTAACCACGTGACCCTGAATTAAGAATGCGAGTTTGTGAATGAGTTTTGAAAGCGATACATGACGGAGAAATTGAGCCTATTCTAATGTTCATGGTTTCAGAGAAATGGGCATATTAATACAAAAAATTATCGTTATTGTAGTTCTGAAAAGCGTAATCAGCTTCAGCAAGCACCCTTGCATGATGCAAAAATAGCAGTGTGGTGCGTTTTTAGCGGCGAGAGAATAATAGGTCGATTTTTTTCGGAAACTATAAATAGTGGTAGGTATGTGCAAACCATTTTGCGGCCGTTTTTTTTAGAATTAACTGAGTGGGAAAGAAGTGTCGCGTTTTTTCAGGAAGACTCTGTGACGGCACATACAGGCCCTTTCTCCTTACAGGAAATCCATGCAGTGCTTGAAGAGAGAGTTATCACTAACAACATATGTCCCCCTCGATGCCCGATTTAACTTCCTGCGATTTTATCTCTAGAGGGGGGGGGGGCTTTGAAAGAGGAAGTGTACAAAATAAATCCACACAATTTAGATGAACTTTGAAATAACATTCGTCAAGAAACTGCTGCCATTTCTCCGAGGGAACTGCAGAGGGTATTGAACAATTTCGTAAGCAGGTGTCAGAAATGCTTGAACAGTGAAGGCAGGCAGTTTCAATACCTCCTGGTGTTATATATGTGAGTATTTTATTTTTTGAGTTGTGTTCAGTTGTTTGTTTGTTTGTTTGTTTGTTTGTTTGTTTGTTTGTTTGTTTGTTTGTTAGAAATAGCTTACGCGACAATGTATTTACTGCGGATTTCCTGTCGCGCACGTACCTTCAGTGTGCAAGCTGCGGGAATGGTTCCACTTTATGTTGCTCATCATGTACTTGCGTATGTTCAAATATTCACCTTTTTGTCATATTTATCATCCTTGACAAAAACCGTTCGTCCGATTCTGCGGATGCATTGTAGTGTTATCTTCTTTAAATTAAAAATATGTGTCAGTATGTTGGTAATATTTTCCTTGTATCGTTATTGTAAATCATTCCAAATACACAATTATGGCTAAAGGGAAAAATATTTGGATTTGGAGAGAATTCCTTACAGTCTATTTTCTAACCACAATCTTTGCTTGGATAGGATGAAAATTTACCTTGGTAGAAAATTGAAGATTTACTTTCCCTTATGTTGACGTGGGAATTTATATTCCTCCCTTGCCTCCTGAAATATACCATTGGAAATATTCCTGCGATCAGGATGACAATTTTAAACGGATACCGTGTGTGGAGCATGTTTCTCTTTCCATGAGAGCTTATTTCGATACGGTATCCTACCAGTAAAGTGTTAATAGTTGAAGCTCCGAACCACGAATGGACCAAATGAGTGGTCAATTTTCCATTATTGGCTCAATGTTTGTGTTCTGCTCGACATTTTCTGTTTTATAATTGGGATATAAAATCGGGAATGCTCATATTACGTATGAGTTCGTTATAACAGCACTGCTGGAAACCTACTGGTTAGGAATTGCTAATAATCTGCAAAGTTAAATTATTCTGTGAACGAATGATAGGAAGGGATTATCGTGTGTAGGATGATGTCTATTAAGTTTGCGGCTTATGGAGTATATACACTGCCGAACGTGTATTGGTAGAAGTTAGACAATGGTCAGCCAATTACTGAGTTCAAAATATGAAATCCATTCGTTCTCGAGGATTGAAAAATTCAACGTTAACTTGGAAAAATCTTAAATAATTACGGATATTTTTTTACGTTCCGGTCATGCATCTTCGACAGGGTACAGCTGAAGGAGCTTTCATACTAACTAGTAAAATTACACAATCCCCATAGATGAACGGTACATTTAGTAAATGTTCTCATCAGGACAGCATGACATTCATAACACTCGGAAGGAATTCTAGTACATGGCTTGGAGTGGATAGGTATTGAATCAATTGATAAGGAAACTAATGATGTGTTTGACCAACATTGCAGCAATATGTTCTAAATTAATCTAAAAACTGGAGGGAATTTACGTTTATTACGTGTAGCTTGTTGATAGAATTCGCCGGACATGTGTTCAAATACCGTTGCGGTAGAAGTTCCTTTAGTAAAATATGCACGAAATTCCTCGCTGACACAAAGCTTTTAAAATATATCCTCATCAATTGAGAACTGAAGAGCTGAAAAGTTGGAACAAACATCTTATGAATTAATAACAGTATACACAGGCCATTGTTGAACGATCGACTATGAAATCCCGGTACGTCAACAATAATTAGCAAATATCGAACAGCACTGTAGTAATACATGAACCTCTCATGCAAAAATCTCCGATCGAAGTATATGCCCCCATTCTCATCCTTCCCTTGATTTTATGTATTTTATAATTTCTGTTTTCTCACTTTGTTCACCGTAAAGAATGAATATTATGTTTATATTATTGGTAGTCCAGAAAGGTACCGTTATACAGATGGTCTTCGAATTAACTTCCTCATTATTTGATGTTAATTTTCTCCTTCATTCTTCAAGACTTGGAGGCCACCAGGCTCAGGAGATTATCCTCATCATCTGACATATATGCCCATATGTCATACATTATTTTCAAGAATTGATGTATGTTGCCATTAATACTTTCACGCCAGGTAGTTATAGACATGGTATTTTATAGGCTTTTGGGCTTGTGCCGTGTCAAGAAAATAAGGTGAAATTCTTAACGTTTCGCAGAAAATTGTGCTCTGCGTCCTCAGAAGAATTCTCGACTGTCCACGAGAAAGGCTTCTTAAACAATGACACGTTTGAATTTGGAACGTTAAGATAGAAGTAGAAGTGTAAATTGTACGTTCATTCACCACCAGATGACCCCCAGGACGTGGCACAACGCTAGTGTTCGAAGCGGAAGCTTACCGAACCATCACAATCAGACTAAGCTGTTCACAAAACGTGTTTGCATAACATATGACAGGTGTAAGACATAGACATAAGCGTGGAAGGAAACATCTAGCGACATGGAACGTACGAATTTGGAAAACACCGAGAAGAAATAACAATAGCGAAGGGGCAAGGAAGGGAACTACCTACGTACATTTTTAATGGCTGGCAACCAGGTATTATTAATTGATAGCCGCTGTCCCTGCTGAAATTGTTAGGATTACTACGTATTTCCACAGCTTCCCGTATAATCCTGGACCTGTAGTGTCTAATGTGGGTAAGAGCTCGAGCATCTTGGAACATGACATCATGACCCGACGATAGAGAGTGCTCAGCTATTGCCGATTTGTCTGGTTGGTTGAGACGAATATCACGTGCATGTTCTTTGATACGGGTGCTAATCGACCGGCATGTTTAGCTGATGTATACTTTACCGCAAGTACAGGGAATTTCATATACCCCAGGATGTCAAAGTGGGGACAATTTGTCCTTGGTTTTACTCAGACTGTGAGCAGTTTTAGTGGCGATGCCAAACATGGTTTTTATATTGTGTTTGCGGAGGACCTTGGCAATTCGGTCTGTGGTGTTGTGAATGAAAGGCAAGTAGCGTTGTGCCACTTCCTAGGGGCCATCCTGTGGTGAATAAACGTACCATTTCCAATTCTACTTCTATTATAAAGTTCCAAATTCAAAGGTGTCATTATTTAAGAAGGTTTTCTCGTGGACTGTCGAGACTTCTTCTGAGGACACAGAGCACAGTTTTTCTGCGAAAAGTTAAGAATTTCACCTTATTTTCTTGACACGGCACAAGCCCAAAAGCCTATACAAATCATTGATGTACCGTATGTTTATTGAGTCGGTTGTGACCAATTTAAGCATATCTGACGATTGACTTCCCCCAGATACTACATTTATTCAGTATTATATATTCAGGACGGAATTGATTCTTCGAATGTTGCAACGTGAAGTACGAGATGTTGTGTTAAGATGTTGTGATAGAAAACAGTTCATCAAATGGACTTCCATCTCAAGAGATAACTGAAGGATATGGCCATGCGGTTAGGGTTGCGTAGCTGTGAGTTCGATTTGAGATATAGTGGTTCGAATCCCACCGTCCGCAGCCATAATGAGGGTTTTTGGTGGTTTCCTATATTCACACCAGTCAAATGTGCTACCTGCCTAATCCTAGGCCATTCCATACTTGCGTCGCCGAAACCCTTAGATGTGTAAGTGAGACTTTAAACCAATAAAAGTAAAAAAGTTTCAACTTCTTGTTTACAAGAGAGCAGATGTCGCTGACTGCGTTATGTTTTGATCCTTAAGTGAACTGTGACATTTCGGATGAAGACTGGTAGAAGTGAATACTGTGCAGTACGACCCTCAGCTAGTGTTTACGTTTCATATGCAATGCATAATTCCCAGTTTTACCAACCTAGAACTCTGGTATTGATTCAGGGTGGACATAAACAATCAGCGGTATCATGCATCGTAGGAGTTACACAAAGTGCAGTGTCATAAGCTTGGAGAAGTTATCGTAAGACCAATGATGTGACAGACGGACTGAGGGAAGTTCGACCGAGGGTGACAATGCCACGTCAAAATTCGGTCATCCGCTTAACAGCGAGAGCGCAGAGACCAACTTCGACTGCTTAACAGTTGCGGGGTACTTTCTTGAGTGCAACCAGGCTCCATGGATCTGCTCACACTGTACGCAGTCAGATGCATAGTACCCAAGTAAAGTAATTTCGACCGATTCGACGTGTTCCTCTAGAAATTCGTCATCGTATAGAGAGGAGAAGTTGGGCTATGCAGCATCTTAATTGGGGTGGGCATTATACCATGTTTGCATATGGAACACGGATACCACTCCATATTTCTTAAACATTTCTACGTTTCTGTCGCATTAAATTGGAGAATCTATTTCTTGCCAAGTACACGCTGATTCCATGGAGTCTCGGACTGTAAAGAAGACACATAACCTCCCGAAATCGTAATTAGGTATTACTTTACGACATAACCTTCCAATTTATATTTTATCTAACGTTGATACCGTAGTATAAATTGATAGATGATTTTACTATTTCTCAGTTTCATCCGTCAATCTTATGCCGAGCTTGAGTGTATTTTCCTGTGAGTTCTTTAGAGGTAAGGTAACCATATTGCTGTGGATTTTTATAGTAGATATAGTTTTAAATATACATATCAGCGGCTCTCATACATAAATTCATCGCAAAAAATTGAAGACTAGGTATCACGATACAGAAAACGAGCAAGGATTCTCCGATTCCAACGAAGAGGTTTTGTACCTTCCTCAATAACAGTATAGACCTCTTACCCATGCGTAAGCATCCGGCTACCAAGTACTATGAAGGCGAAACGAAACGCGGCCTTGCTAACAAGGAGAAGAATTAGGTTTGGTTAGTGGATTTATGTCGCACCGACACAGATAGGTCTTATGGCGACGATGGGATAGGAAAGGACTAGGAGTTGGAAGGATGCGGCCGTGGACTTAATTAAAGTACAGCCCCAGCATTTTCCGAAGGAAAGTGGCTATTTAACTGGTCCTGGAATCAAAATCCGAATCATGCAAAGTCGAAACGTCAGAAACCTACGACGGTTTAGTAGAAACTTTCCCGTCGAGAAGGTTACATTACGGAGCGAAAACCCTCCCAAACTGAATGTGTTATGACGTATGCATCTCGATTATTTATATAACATCACGATTTGCAAAGAAGATGTCGCACCCTCGAAAAGCCGCTTAACAATAAACACCGCACCAGGTCCTGATCGAGTCCTTTCAAGAATCAACCGAGTCGATATTGCTTGCTATATACAGTAATAGCTGTGATTGTCTGGAGGATGCTTCACGGTATAGGTACCTGCATGTTTAAAGATATCCAGAAAAATTCTATATTATACACGACTTGAAACTGATATATTATCGAAATGGAGGCCTATTACAATTTCCTGTTTGACTGGAGGAATACTAGAAAGGGCCATGATACCCAATTACGTTTTACAGAGAACGTTAATGAACATAAAATAGGTTTTTGCTGCCATACGGGAACCCTTAAAAACATGCCCATTCTTGCTGAATATTATAAAGCCACATATGAAACGAAAACAGGTACAACAGTACTCTTCCTTCCTTCCTTCCTTCATAAACCAAAATCGTCCCATAACATTGGCGTTTCCTGTTTAAATTCAACACTGGCTGCCGAAGGAATCTCGGCTAAAATGCGGGACTCATTAACAGATTTAAACACCGGCAATAATACACATATTGAGACAAGTAAAGGCAAAACTAAACCTATTCATATACGGAGAGGCATAATGCAGGTTTTACCACTGACGGCGGCACTATAAAATCTACTGATCTTTTTTACGATTAATTGTCTGGGATATGCTGAGCTTTAAGAACGGAGTAACACACGACAGTTATCACCCGTCACTGTAATGGGTTATGCAGTTCGCACCGTCATTATTGGTAAAAATAGATAGCTTTTGAATTAACCCCTAATGCTATGAGGATATTTACAGAAATCGGCCATGAATTAAACTCTAAAACATGTTTGGGGTAAGTTTTAAAAGTGGGAAATTTGTTAAAGATACTTCTGTAACTGAGGAGAATTGAGAATTCAAGGGATCAAACAGGGTGAATCGGCACTTTCAGTCAAACAATTACTTTCGATACCAATGCAGTTATGCAAAATCTAAAAAGAAAATTATACTCGCTTACTGCTTACGCTACACCGGTGCTTAAATCTGACCAGATATTTGTTGTTCTGAATACAGTCTTATTTATCCATTACAAACTGCTGAAGACACTGAATAATTTTCTAAAAGTCACCGATTAAATAATCAGAAGCACATTGAATAAAATATTACTGCCACCTACCGACATCCGTGACATAGCCTTATACTCGGAAGGAAAGTACAAAGTAGCCCACTTTTCAAAACAAACTTGAATTCAACACATTAACGCCTGCAGTACGTTAATTAAAGCTCCATGGCCTCATTAATGCATCGGAGTGGAGTTATACAAAAAGTATATACCTGCCAACAGCTAGATAAAACATCAGGAAGACTTTTCCTGCAGTTAATGGTTCGAAACTATTAAAATGACAACCAACGTTATTGCAGTCAGAACTCTTCCAGGAAGATCTTCTGGCCGGTAACCTTTGCCGGAGATGGCGCAGGGCGGTAGAAACACCGGCTCATATCCTTTGATCCTGCTCGTTCGGTGATGTACTGAGAAACCATGAAGCGGCCACTAGTAAGACCAATGGACGCTAGACGATCGAAAGGTAGGAATACACTAGTAACTTTCCACCTGCGAGAAGTTGTCCAAGTTCAAAATCACTAGAGTAGCTATGGCTGCATGCAGCCCCCACACAGACCTCTCAAGTCACCGTGACCAGTGACTTCTTGCTAGTGTAGAGCTGTGTGCGACGAGTCACGTCAGCTGCTTGCAGATTTCTAAACTGCTCGATCGGACTACTTCTCCAGCGCGAGAAACATGATCAAAGGAAGAAACCATGGAGCTAATCCAACTATACGCGAGTCATGAGGAGTTGAGGCCTGAAATGTAATTCTCAAATAAGTTATTTATGTCATTAGTGGTCGTATCGATAAATCTATATATATTGTGCCCTTTTAAAGGCACCCAACTGCGGTGGTCGTCTTTCTTGATATGTGCGCCGGCTGCTCCTGAAAATAATGACATTTAAAAAAATACCTACCGCCACATGTAGACTCTTCTTCCTCAGAGGTGGTGCGTCCTTCGATCCCTCGGGTTGATGGGCCACACGTCGATCGGGGGTGAGGAAATGAAAGATTGGGTAAACTAAACTATTAAATAACGCTACCCAAAGACTGAATTAAAATTGAAATAAATAAAACGGTTTATTCAACAAAAAATTTTCAAAGTGAAATTATGAAAGTAAACTGGTGTATAATAAAATGATGTGAAATGAAATTCAGATTTAAAACAATTGAAAGATCTGCATTACAATAAATTAATTATCTGGCTTAATAAAATCTCGACTGAATGTCGATTAAATTTTAGTGTTCTGAATCACATCGAACCACTGTCTCCATGACGATGACGTGACCACATTTAAACACTGGTCAGATATATAGTCTCATTTGAATGAATGATTTATAATACCTTAAAAATGTCATCTCACAATAAATTCAGTAATTAATTAATTGATTTATCAATCCATCCAATTAACATTGACGTTAAGGTGTCTGTCAAATATTTAACTCATGTTTAAATTAATTTGGGAAGCACCCCACTCTAAAATAATAACAAAATACACTGACCATGTGTAATAATAACGAAAAGAGAGAAAAGGAAAACAACCATCAACATTGTACTTTTTCTGTTATATAATCTTTGTCACATGTTTAAACTGCTTGTGGCTGAAAACAAGGAAATTTTTACTGAACTGAACACCTGAGTGCTACCACCACTCATTTAATTTGTTAAACCTCATTTACTTAGCTGTGATAGTCTGGACTCTAAAAATTACTTAAATTAATTAGACCAAGTGCCTCAGGTTTACATCTGAAATGAAAGCGATCCCTTTACATCATTAACTTTACCTAGTCTGCCGCTGTCTGCATTTTCATTGTGCACGCATATTTGTGTGGTACCAACTCTAGATGGAGGCAGATCCCATCTAATTTATGTCATTCATTTACGGCACATGTGATACAACTGCTTATTAAAGATCGCTTCATTTACCTAACTGAAATGTAGTGGATTTTAAGACTTGGTGATTACTGACTGCCTATTATATGAGCATCCCACTACTATATTTTTGACTATGAACTAATCGATGATCTCTTACCCTAGCACATCAAATCTTATTTACATAAATGAACATGTCAATGGAGAAACACTGCTCCTAAGAAATACTGAAATTAAAATAATCTGACTACGCCTATTCTATTATATTTACAGACATTAAATCAAACACAATTCACGTATCAGATTCAAATAATACGGTGACAAAATACATACAAAGAAATGATATCATAATAAAAATCTAGATCCCAAAAATCGCTGCCAAATAAAATTTTTTAAAAAAATGCGCAATGAAGAAGCATAAAATGTTACCCTGATCCAAGTAGCAAAAATTATGTGAATTTTGATGGCAACCTTCTAACCTCAGACTAAAATGTCTGGACATGACCTTATTCAATCTTTACGGACAATAATTATTCGCATTACATGTCATCAATGATTAGACTTGACTGTCGAAACACACATTGATCAGTCGCTCTGTTCACAACTTATCTCGGGCTCTCGATTGCATATTTTCCGAGCATTTATTTTCCCTGGAAACTATTTGAAGCACTACAGGCTTTCCGCCTACAACCATAACACATGTCGTCATATATTTAACACTCTCGGTTAAATAATTCATCTCTCAATTCTATTTATTCATCAATATTCTCGACGTAGTAACTCATAATACGGCCTCGCTCGTATCCGGCGGGCGAAATAACTCTGTCGTTCACGCATCCATTTATACGACACTATTAATAACATGGTCCAAATATCACATTTTCCATTTCTCACCACAGAACATCAGGGATATTACTATTACTTTGCTCGTTACTTTGATCATCCACCGTTTCACATCTTATGAAATATCAGAGCTAACTTATCAATGGCTTCCTGTCACTAATTAAATAACTGAAATAACGAGATTGCCTCTCAAAAACACGGCTATCGAACTGTGTAACCACGTTACATAAAGAAATTAAATCTTCGCGTACCAACCATCATCGCGAAATACAAATTATGAGAGCTACCGGAAACGGTCATCTGAATAATGATTACAGAACATGAAATAATAAACCTAATGCGCTAATAGCAAAAATAAACATTTAAACTAACATCGCAGCATCCACAAAATCAAAATGTCAGCAAAATACCGCTCATTACCACAACTATTATTATTATCACCACATTAAAATCGGCACTACAACGTATGTAAATTTCTTAGTAAAATAGGATTCTCACATGTCAAAATGACTTACATTAAAAGAAAACTGCGCAAGTAACACACGCTAACACTTATTTATTATTATTATTATTATTATTATTATTATTATTATTATTATTATTATTATCCTAATTTTATAATTACTATCCGATCCGTGAATTATTTACAGTCCTATCTAAACTTCTAAACTACATTTTTGATCATCGACTGTTCATAGCCTTACCTGTTTACATGTTTATATTTTGCTCATTTACCTTATTTGTGCTGGAGGCAGGTCAGATCATCCTCCGGACCCCGTCATGACGAATTAGTATTTCATCTTCAAGCTGATGTTATCCAAGAGGTCACACACGCAAACTTGATGCATTTTTACAATATCGTTGCACACGTCCATATTTATATTAACACTCGCATTTTAACGCTCCTACGGAGAATATTCAATGACTGCATTGATCACCTGACGTGAAGTCGAAAGTCTGGACTCCGCTACCTGCCTGCTGTTGCCTCTCTCTCACCCTTCTCAGATTGTTTGTGTAAAGGATTATTGGTTATTCACCTTCTCTGACCATGACACTGGACTCAAGGTCTTACTACGGCAGCATTCCAATTATGAAAACAAAGTTTTTCTCCCTGTAACTGGCTGGACTAATTCTGCTCCCAAGTATCTCACTTGCAATAATAGTTCTATGAGAGTGTGGAAAAATTACATGTAATGTTCCCAATAATGTGGAGAATTTTATAATAATCGTTATCCAACATATGACTTTTCCACGAAATATACAAGCTACACGTGAAATAGGGAAATGTGATGCAGCTACGTGTTACGACGAGATTTAATGTTCACCTCGGTCCTAACACCTTAAATTCATTCATGGCAAGTGTTGAGAATATAACTACCTTTGTCATTTGTTAATTTAATTGCCTGATTATATCTGCATAATCTAAAGTTGAATAAAAGTTTATCAAAGTGTTCATTTTCGGCTAAGATATTACTCTCACAAATAAATACATTACTCACTCGGATTTCAACTACTGTATAAGACACTGAAGATTCTTCTAAGACTGCGAATTCTCACAGGGCTGCGATTCACCACAAGACTGAGATTTCGTGCAAGCCTACTCAGGATTAGCACGAGACTGAGATTTCGTACAAGACTGAGGTTCTCTACGAGACTGAGGTTTCGTGCAAGACTACTGATCTTCTACAAGACTGAGGTTCACCACCCTGGTGTCTCCGTTTTTGTAAACAGTCCTCCCCCACTTCGAAAATAGTCCTGTGGAAGGGATGTGGCGTAATAATCCTGCACTTGGGACCGATTTATCATGTGTGCGTAGGTTAGAATTTTAGAAAATGTGTTCAAAATCTTCCTAATTCTGGTCCGACTTATGTGTTATATTGCGTTATGAGAAACGATCACAGGTTAATTTCTACGACGTCGCGCGTCACTGGCTCTATTTTCCGTCAGAGCATGGCGTCTTCCCGCCATGATGGTTCACTTCCTGGGCGATACCACTCTTCCATGAAAAGTTGAAAATTTCTTATTTAGCCACTGATTAACCACACACTTGCACTGATAAATCCTTAAATATTACTTGGAAGTCAGGACACGATATTTCACAACTACTTCGAGCACCAGATCGCGAAATACTAGCTGTAGATTCCCGCTATGACAAGCCATTAAAATTTGCAATTTTGTGATTGGCTGAGATGTTCGCGCTCTTGGTAGTTTGGGTTCTTCCATTTTCTGCTAAGTGATGACGGGTATTATTCGTGTTTCACTCACTCTCCTGGGCCAAGTGCATTCCGACGTGCGGATTTACGTGGGAACTGGATAGAAAGCTTTCACTTAGCGTCGGTATCATAAAACATAATTGGACGTACCACTCAGGCTAGCTACATCCTGTCCGTGCCTTAAAACGTATTCTGTGGATTTATTTTCCAGTCTGAACGGCGCCTGGCAGTTGCTTTGTTAGACTGCAATCTTTTTCCAGCCTACTGCTGTATTCTCATATGCGAAAACTTGAACATTTAATTTATGCATTAATTACGCACATTCGCTTATGGGTGCAATATAAAATAAGAGTTTTGTCTGTTCATTACTCTGAATTTGAAAAGAATGGTATTTCTGTATCGGTCATGTCAACAGTAACAACGATATGCATTTTTTACTTTTCCGTAATGTCTGTCCGTCTGTCTGTCTGTCTGTCTGTCTGTCTGTCTGTCTGTCTGTCTGTCTGTCTGTCTGTCTGTCTGTCTGTCTGTCTGTCTGTCTGTCTGTCTGTATGTATGTATGTATGTATGTATGTATGCATGCATGTATGTATGTATGTATGTATGTATGTATGTATGTATGTATGTATGTATGTATGTACACGCATCAAGATAAAACAGCTGAAGAGAATTTAATGAAAATCGGTATATAATGTCAGGTGATGGACCACTGCAATCTAGGCTACAAATTATTTTATTCACGCTGAGTGAAATGATAGTTTAGGGGAAGGTCTGAAATGTAATTCTCAAATAAGTTATTTATGTTATTAGTGGTCGTATCGATAAATACTACATAACTAACATAACTTTAGTTCTGTCGCAAGTTAGTAGTAGTTATGTAAGAAGTCATTAAATTTCCGATCACTTATGTCTTATACATTGTTACCGTACCGCATATAATTGGAGATATTCATGAATTTTGATTTTTGTTACTAAGTCCATATCAGCTCCGAGTCACGAGAAAATGGGTAAACAGAATTTAGTGAAAATCGGTATGTAAAGTCTGAGAATAAGGAACTACAGTCTACGATATAAATAATTTTGTAAGACATCCTAATATCACAGAGTCGAAAGAAAACTAATGTGAAGGCCTGCAATATAGAAAGCTCATAAACTTTATCAACAATAACATTACATTGACCATTGTTTGTTATGATGTGCTTTTTGTCTTCTGTTTCCTCTCATCCCCGATAGATAGGATTACTGCAGCGAAGCGAGGTTTCTTTTAAATTTGCTTGACGTCGCACCGACACAGGTAGGTCTTATGGCGACGATGGGATAGGAAATGAATAGTGGTGTGAAGAAAGCGGCCTTGGCTTTAAGGTACAGCCTGGTGTGACTGGTGTGAAAATGGGAAACCGTGGAATATCATCTCTTTTTTTTTTTTGCTTAACATCGCACCGACACAGATATGTCTTATGGTGACGATGGGATAGGAAAGGTCTAGGAAGTGGAAGGAAGCGGCCGTGGCTTTAATTAAGGTACAGTCCCGGCATTTGCCTGGTGTGAAAATAGGAAACCACCGAAAACCATCGTCAGGGCTGCCGACAGTGGGGCTCGAACCGACTATCTTCCGAATACCATCTTCAGGGCTGCCGTCAGTGGTGTTCGAATCCACTATCTCCCGGATGCAAGCTCACAGCTGCGCGCCCCTAACCACACGGCCACCTTGCCTGGTCGTACCGACTGAAACAGCCTGCCTGTATATTTGTGGGAAGTAGCTGGGGTGTTAGATAACTTTCTTCTTTAGCATGCCATTCCTCTGGTTCATACATTTTCTGATATATCTGGTACGTAACACACTGGTTCATCATAGTATTCGCGCTATACAATCCCTACTCTGAGCCACTGATTGGAATGTGTAGTGTGCATATTTAACGGAATAATGACAGAGGAGTGTTCACGGCAGTCTGCGACCTGGTTATTCCAGCTCTGGAACTTTGGACTCTTAGATCGGCACCGTAGTACTGTTCGTTGAAAGTGAGAAAGTGTGCGGTTTTTCATTTGATCGAGTATTTTATATGATAACATTGCTTTCAATCGCTACATTCCTACTGACATTTTTGTAATGACCTATGTTGAATTCATTTAGGAAAACCACCAAGTCAGTCTTTCTGAGATTCCCGTAGCGAAGCACGGGTACATCAGCTAGTTACACTATAAAGCTCATTAACTCTACCTCGACTCATTTGCTCATTCATGCTCTATTTCAAATAGCAATGGTGACTGGGAATGAAATTATAAAATGCCATATGTGAGGTAAAGGTTGCTACTTCGACAACTGTAGCCATTGGTATGGGCCTACATATCAAGTTCCTTGGCAAGCAATCGAATGTGAACGTAATAATCGTTAAAGAATGAATAATTGTTTCTAAAAACTTGAAGTATGGGAAAAAAGAACAATATACAGCATGTATACAGAGTTTAACTGCAGTTATAGTTTGAGATTTCTATCCTATAATATTATAAGAAACACGCAATAGTGGAAGGTAAGCTAATATATGCTCTTCAGCCATAGTGGATTTCGACACAACAGCTTTGAACAAACGAGGCGAGCACGTATAATAAATCCGTTCCAAAATAAGTGCTGTAGAATCAATCCGTTACCGTTGCTTTTCGAACAAACATACTGAGGATCCTTGATATAATATTTTCCACAATAAGTTTGACTGTAAAATTATTAGTAATTAGTAATTTGTTTCCTTTGTTTCCTTGATTAATCTTATCACCTTGCAGAGTACTTGTTATAGATATTTCACTTACATTAGAGCCTTGGTTATATTTTACCTCGCATATATTTTATGATGATAATTCTTTTTGGGGGTGGGGCTTGATATCTAACTCATCGTACATCTTTCATTATGCTTATAAATTTATAAACCCTGCACTGATGAAATAGTGCTTTGTAATTAGAGATAGGTTTATAAAAGGCGTGTTAAAACAATGTTACCACGGAAAAATAAAATTCACTATGCTCGAAAGACATATTCAAACTTGAATTTCTACTGTAAAATGATTGAACATTTTATTACTTGTTGCAAGATGCCGTGGGATTTTTCACGATTGAAAAGGTATTCGGGAAGTTGAGAACCACAAAGAAGTATAGTATGATAATATGCAACATTATCTCACGTCACCGCAATCTCTGGAAGAGTTTTCGAGGTATTTATTTATGTTTCAGGAAAAGTAACTTTGTGAAATCACTAGCGGCTTAAAATTCGTAATGGCCAATTTTACCTTTTTAGTGTAATATGCAGTACAGGACAGTAGAGCGGGGACCCGAATGTTGTAAACTTATTTCCCTATTCCTTACTCACATCCTCCATGTGAACAAATTTCATGACAAATTTCTTAACCCCTAGATATTAATTCCGTACGCTTAATGTTGAGCCAATGAAGTCTGAAAAATTAATCCTAGATCCCCGAACGGCAATTTTCATTCATTTTTTAAATTTTCTATTTGCTTTACGTCGCACCGACACAGATAGGTCTTATGGCGACGATGGGATAGGAAAGGCCTAGAAATGGGAAGGAAGCAGCCGTGGCCTTAATTAAGGTACAGCCCCAGCATTTGCCTGGTGTGAAAATGGGAAACCGCGAAAAACCATCTTCAGGGCTTCCGACAGTGGGGTTCGAACCCACTATCTCCCGATTACTGGATACTGGCCGCACTTAAGCGACTGCAGCTATCGAGCTCGGTATCATTGTTCTTGAATAATAATGTAAATAATTTGCAGTTAGGAAAGATTCAGGTAGTGAATGTCCATTCCGACAATCGATTTCTGAAGTTGTTCATGAACCATTTAATACAATTAAGAACCTAAAACCACATCAGGCTGAAATGATGTGCCTACAACAAGTTGATTCCTCGGTAGAGAACTCGATGCAGTCATACACTGCATGACCGATCCCGTCATCCTTAGATAGCATTACCATCACGGTAATATGAGTGGCATGAAAGTTTTCGAAACTGAGTCCCAGATACCTGCGTAGTGACAGAAACTTCCTGGATGTGTTCATATTTTAACTGCAAAGGAATAAAATCATTTATTCCAGAAAAAATATGTTAATAGAATTAAACTACGCTGGGGCTTCAAATACATTCTAACGAGAATCATCTGAATTGCATCATGGACTTTGTATTAGTGGAAGAGGATTAGAAACCCGAGATTACTGTAGAATAAAATATATTAGTTCTTGGTACTGGTGTCAATCGTTCCATCATTCGATCACAGTTTCCTGTGGAATAATTTCTCTTAAGCGTGAGAAATGACATCCTTAAAGACTGTAGCCTGGTTACACCGTGAAAACTGCCATTACATCAGATCGGAAAAATTATACACCAGTCGTTAGCCCTTTATTAAAGAAATATTTGTGCCAATTTGCATACCACTATCGGTACCTTAATAGGAGGGATCAAATTAATAATGTTATTTGCTTTACGTCCCACTAACTACTTTTTAAGGTCTTCGGAGACGCCGAGGTGCCGGAATTTAGTCCCGCAGGAGTTCTTTTACGTGCCAGTAAATCTACCGAAACGGGGCTGTCGTATTTGAGCACCTTCAAATACCACCGGACTGAGCCAGGATCGAACCTGCCAAGTTGGGGTTAGAAGGCCAGCGCCTTAACCGTCTGATCCACTCAGCCCGGCTGGATCAACTTAATCGCGTCTTTATGGCCTATATGGATCTCTGTGAAGCCAGAGGTAAAAATATTCCATAAATTATCAGGAACGTATGTTACCGATATTCTGAAATGCTACTAGGTTTAAAATGAAATATGACAGTTTTCACCGGACATTTATTGTTTGTAATGTAATAATTTTGGTAGGAAGAAAGAGACATAGTCCTATTGGATAAATATTGTATATAGTACGTACCTCATAAACCATACGTGTACAGGGTGGTCGTAAACAACGTGAATCGGGTTGGTCGTACTGATAAATACCGTAATCCGATATCTCACACCGTTTTCATTGTAACAGCTGCTGAAGTTAGCCGATCAGAACGCAGGCGAATTTGATTGGGCTTTGTGCGACACTCTTGCTGACTTGCTTGACTTAAGTACCGCTTGAGAGCCATACAGAGGAATCAGCATGAACACAAACACGCCGTTGCTTTCAACCGGTGTCACAGTAGCGTCCTTGCTTTCGCACAATCTTGTCAGATCCCACGTCTGTTTTCAAGCCCTCCTCTGGAGAGTTTTATTTTTCCGCTGACGCTTTCAAGGCGGTCTTAAGTCAAGTGTAGATTTACCAACACCGCCCTTCAAAGCCCATTTGAATTCGCCTGCGAAGTGATTCGGTTGGCTAAACTCAGCAGCTGATAAAATAAGAACGGTGCGAGATACCAAATTATTTCTTTCAAATTATTAATCAGCATGACCAACACTCTAACGCTTATATATCCAGTTTCCGACCAGCCTGTATACGGTACCAATCACATTCTTTTCCGGTGGGTGCGTCATTCCCAAAGAAAAAAAGAAACTGCCCCTTCAGCACGAGTTGCCTACCCTACAGAATACGCACAGTAACCACTTTTTTCGTTTATTCCCTCAGGAATTCCAGTGAAGGGCTCACATGCACAATTTTCAACGAGGAGGCGTTGAAGATTGAGAACACTGCTTCTTTTACCTTTATGTGTCTGTGAACGATAATCGGTTCTTACATATATTATTCACTGGGCCATTATGCATACTGATCAGCAGTATCAAAATACTATTGTGAAGTTTTAATGGGGCCATAGACGTGCAATATCATTGCGCAATATCGGGGTTTGTGCAATATAATTGATAGTGTGTATTTAATATTGAAGGGTTGTGCAATATATTGTACGAAATCAAAAAATTTGAAATATATTGCGCAAATCGTAAAATACTGTGCCGTGTGTTGGCAATATTGTGCAATATCCAGTCCTCCCACCAGTTCGTATCAACAAGTGGGGCAGAACGTATCGTGATGGCAGGCAGTTTGTTTTGGAGTTTATCGGAGTGTACCATGGCCTTCCGGTTCTGTGGGACGTTAAGAGCAAAGATTACAGTAATAGCGTCAAAAAAGTGAGCAGAACAAGGTGCTTACTGAGAAGTATCGCGAAAAATTATCCGAACGCCGACAAGCAAGAAGTTATTTTTAAAAATCAGTTCTCTGCGTACAAACTTCCGGAAGGAAGTGAAGCGGCTTCCTGATACAGAAAAGAGTGTTCACCAAACAAAATTGCGGCATGGACTGACTATATATTGCCACGCATATTGTACGTCTGTGACCGCTTTGGACAATATATTGCACAACCAACAATATTATCTCCATACGATTCAATTTATTGCACAAACTCGATTGTTGTGCAATAATATTGTACGTCTGTGGGCAGCCAACAATATATTGTACTGCACCCTTCTTGAGTTCCTTCGGTATTGACTGGATGTCAAATGTTGCCTCGGCTGCCCTAAAAAAAATACTTACCGAAGGTGTATGAGATCCTCTTCTCAGGCGCGATCAGTCCCCCGTCGTCGAATAGGGATGCTTAGGGATAGTGCATTAGGAGAACTACTCACTATGTAAATTATGACACAGACTGATTTCAATTAAAATGTGTATATAAAATTTTATTGATAAAATCAAGGAAATGAAGATAAATTTTATAAAATGTTAATTTATGTGAAAGAATTGTTTTTGATAGCTTATCATTACATTATAAGACTGTACAAAAAAATATTTTTCTTAATAACACACATGAACACCTCAATAATTAATTTCAAAAAAATATTAATTACTGAATTCTTATATCAAATATTATTTATCAGATTTGTTTATCAAATTCCTAGATACTAATGTGATTGTTCGTATTACCAGAATAGTAGCATTCATATAAAATAACAGGTGGATCAATAAAATAACATTAATAATAACAATAAGAATATTGATAATAATAATAATAATAATAATAATAATAATAATAATACCGATGTGAATGAAATTAATTGTGGCTAACACAAGTTAATCGTCGGAATACTATTTGTCATCTATCGAAATAACAAGATAATAACAAATATTTCTAAGATATTTAAATAAACGAACATGTTGATAATAATTAATTAAGAAAATTAATGATATCACTGAAATGCATTATAAACTGTTTAAAAGAACTCAGAAATGTCTCCACAATGTATCACAAATGCCTGTATTAAATTTTGGAAAGCCAAAATGAAAATGTGATAAAATAATAATAATAATAATAATAATAATAATAATAATAATAATAATAATAATAATAATAATAATAATAATAATAACTGAAATAATATGACGACTCTCCGTAATTCATAGTTCAGAAATGTTACTAATGACTCCCGAAATTCAAAAAAAATTTTACAACCAAACATACTAGAAATTACTGTAAAAATATATTAATTTTTAACTAATTAAATTGCAATCACACTAATTAATTAATTAATTAATTTCGTAGCTGACCATTATAATTCATTTATATTATGACTCCAAATCTTCCAACTCTACAATGTGTCACATGAATTGGCAACGCATTGAAACAATAATAATATTGCAATATTATTATTAATAATAATAATAATAATAATAATAATAATAATAATAATAATAATAATAATAATAATAATAATAATAATATTAATATTAAATGAATATATTACAGTGGTTATCGTCAAATAAATCGTTAAAAATACTAATAATTGTCCACCAAACTCAATACTGTTGATAACAAAACATTAGATAAATGGGATAAAAATATATATAAAAATGTTAATATTGAATTAATTAAATTCCAATTAAGATCCCTATTTCCTTATTAAATCCACAATTAACTGTCTAAAATGATTAATATTATAACTTATTAGGCCTTCCAAATAACCTGTGAATTACATTGGTGAGATATTAAATAGCGAGAACCAATATTGATATTAATAATAATAATAATAATAATAATGTTAATAATTATATGCATAATAATATATCAACTTGACACATAAATATAGTCACTATTAATCCACCATCCTAATAGACCATAATTTGTTCGTATCTGGTACCTTAGAACATTCATTTTACCATAATACATACGATTGGTAATCAAAATTTCATTAATAGAGCTTACTGAATTTTCTTCGTTTATAAAACAATATTTGCCATGATAAATTATAATTTAACGAAATACCTGATTCACTGTGTAAAGGCGTAAACATCATTCTTGCAAAACAGGTTTTGTGATATTAATAATAATAATAATAATAATAATAATAATAATAATAATAATAATAATAATAATAATAACATTGATCAGAAAGGAATTGTTACTGACTTCTCATATGCAATTCATAATTTTAAATATCTTCTTTCCAAGTACACTAAACATTAATTTTAAACCTTAGAATTCAGTAACATGTAACTCAAGCGACGGACATGGGTTGTTGCTGTATGAGAATCTAAAGCTTTGATTCACCATGTATGCGAGTGTATATCCTAGTTAACTTAATCCGGAGAGACATATACTCTCCCACTTGAAATAAAATATACTCTAAATTACTCTACTATGTACACCACGCGAGATACACAGCAAGAAACAATAACCTAGTGCATAAATTAGTACTAATATATACATAAAAGATACATTGACAAATCCTCATATCGTTATCCTCATACCAAATTATTGGTTTATTTCAGCGTCCAAATGATTATATTTCGCTGAAAATTGACCACAACTCAGAACAATTATTACCGTGGTCCACACACAATAGAATACCCTGACAGTGTAATAAAAATGCACCTAATAATGCTAATAAGGATCGTGGCAAAAATAAAAAAAATATTTTTAATAATAATAATAAACATTTGTGGTGATCAACGAAAGTAGTTCCTACTAGCAAGCCCTAGCAAGCATTCACAATAAATCAATTGGGTGTTCAGTGTTGCCAACATAATATTAAAATTGCACTCAAACGTGTATGATAACTTCTATCTCAGTACGCGATATTGTGTCACAGTTAAAGTAGTATAAACATCATTTGGTCCTTTCGAATCATACATTATCTTTGACTGGCTTATTTTCCCACTACATTGCTCATTATGGAGTCATTTCCACTTCAATCTGCATGTATTCATTAACATCTCAGCTATCATGCTGGATACCTTTATTTCCAGGCAAACTATAGAATATGTTCACCATATTTCTTATTTTTCCTTAGCAAATAACGTCATGTATCACTATATGATCTTAAATATGGACCTTCCCACATCTCAAACATATTACCGTCACCCAATATCGTGCCTATTGCTCAACAGCACTTCAACTACTCGAACCAAAATTAATTATTAGTACTGTCCACCCAACTGTTTAATTATGGTACTTGCCACAACAAAAAAAAGATATATGTATTCGTCACTGTCGACCAACCAGAATTTTTCGACAGTAATTCTCATAGATGTGTTTTCATTAATAATTCACTTCATCATTCATCTACCACGGTGTCTACGTCTGCATTTAACAAATAGAAGTATAAGTGTATATATAAATTATTTATAATAATAATAATGCAAATATACAAAAACCGCCTATTTTAATTACCTCAAAATAAATATATTTTATACGATACCAGAGGATGAAACTTTACTTCCAGCCTATTGTTACAGATGATATTAACAATAATAATAATAATAATAATAATAATAATAATAATAGCTACACTGATCATGAAACGAATTACCCTAAATATCTGGCTATGTTCTCGGGCCTTCTTACTATATCACAGTCACTCGCACATTTTTTACATCTAGATATTTTTATTAAAGAAAAGCTTTAGATTCTACTAGAAATATGAGATTGATACATTATCGGCACCTCAGCGTCACCAGGACTTGAAGCGGTCATGTTGTTTTATAGACTCATGACAGACATATTAACACCATTCGTCATTCTTCCAGTATCCATTATTTGCTTATGTACTAATTATCACCAGTGTTAACACATTCGCACACGTTTTCTCTTGATGATAATACTGATATAACAACTTGTTATAACACTCAACACTAAACATTTATAATATATGTGCAACACACGCAGTGCTCAAATGCCTGGTAACTTAAGCATGATTTACCGTACTGAGCGCTCTTTCAAGTTTGCTTCTGGTGCAGTGAAATCTTTCGCGGTATCTGCACTCCCTGTGTATTTACAAAGCAGCTGTGTAGGGTCTTGCCTCCCCTAGACCTAAATCCATGTAGATAGTGAAAGTGTGTCCTTTCCACACAACGTTCCAACCACCAACTGACTGTTCCTAGTAGCAGGCGAAAATATTCTCCACTCACTTACAGTTCCGTGCCTACTAGAATGTCAAGTTTCTTTTACAGACTACCATATTACAGTCATGTTGTACGTGATGTAATTACTGTGCAATTTCAAGTCTCACCTCAACAATATGTAGATTGAACATTATAAAATATGTCGATATGTTAACCAGCTCAATAATATGATTACAAACACTTTCCAATTCAACTTGCACTTATAAAACTTGATTTCACCGCAATATATTGGTGAATACACTTAACTCAACGCAACTTCACCCGAAGATGGAGCGAAGTTTTAAAACACGTCTGGTCACAAGGAGACTCCGGATGCTGACTGACTAGCGGAAAGCTGCTTCTCGGAGATGTTTAGCGCACTCGTGGGCGGAAGAATACTAATTTTGACATATAAAAATCCCAACTAAAATAGTGCTAGGGTAGATCCGAAATAAAATTTCTCAAAAATGAAATGCCTTGCACACAAAATTTCCATAATTGCTTGTTACCACCATGATGCATCGTGATTTTTAGAACTGTTCGTAATTTCTCTCACAGTATAGTTGGCGTCAGTTGGACTATATCTCATCCCGCGCTCCCGAACCAAGCTCCACGCTGGCAAGGGATTCCCACTCTTGTTGCCACCCAACATCTGAGTACGCAAATGTTTTAATTTATTTCCAATAAGCCAATAAGTTGGTCAAGAATTATTTCAGTAGACATTGACATCCTCTTGTGACACAATCTTCATTAATTATTGGCCTGGATTAATACTGAGCTGCATACAACTTTGTCGCGCTACTTTTAAAAATATTTGAATTCCGTGATCTGATTGGAGCACACATTACGTTATTCAATTGTATGGACGGGTCTATTCCAAATCAAGGAGTTCAGGTAGTTACAACCTTGATTTTCTGTCTCTCTCATTCCCGGTATTTTTCCATTACTGCTGCGCAATTTCCAAAGTTGACGCAATAGCAGGTGTTACAGAGATATCAATTTATTTTTAGAGAAGAAAGGAAGCGTGGGCTTCTGCTAAAGCTTTGTTCTCACGCACTGGCTACTAGAAAATTCTAATGCTGTCCTTTGTCCTGACCTATCTGACTGTTACTATTAGTTATTAAATATAATTAATAAAATCAGCCAATCAGACTCATCTGATGGGTGCAGTACATTCCATTTTGCGCAATAATATTGCACGTCTATGGGCCCCTTTACGTCTATGTGCAAAATAAGGGCTTTTTAAGAGCTTAGGAATAGTATTATTTATATTGTACTCGCCAACAGCCGTAGCCGTGTTGAAACACCGGATCCCGTGAGATGTCTGAAGTTAAGCAACATTGGGCGTGGTCAAGATTTGGATGGGTTGCCACGCGCTGGTGGTGGAGGGTAAGGGAATGGGGGAGCGGAAAGGAACTGGCCACCCTTCCGTACGTAAACTCCGGCTCAGGCACACCTCTGCGGACGTTCGGATCTGCCTTTGGTCAGAATACACCCTTACTTTACCTTGTATGGTACTCCGTGGAAGAACACAGGACAATTTCTTCTGTACGTCACTGCCATAGTGTAGGCAATCCGTGCTGCAGGGATGGGTTCTACTTCTTTTCGCTATAACGCAGCCGCTGGATATGGTTGCGAATGATACGGCATTTATACTAGTGTCGTTATAGTCATAATCGGGCTATTTAGTATGTATTTATATTCAAAATATTTACATGTTGTCATTTACTTCATAAGATTATAATTTCAGTGATTCATTGAAGTGTTCAATGAAGTAAACGTACCAGAAATATTATTATTTCTAGGTAATGCTGGATTACACGAGGAAAAAAGGAGTGGTTGATGACATATCTCAGAAAGTAATCAATGTAAACGTTCCCCTGGATATTTTGTAGATAGAAGTCAGTACAAGAAACGAATTTCCTTTCTTTGAACAAAATGCACTGTGTCTTCATTAGTCTCTTAACATCATTCTTTCACCTTTAGAAAAACATCTAGGTATTAAATGGATCAGTGCTGAGGTTTCCGTAGAAGTAATAAATAGTCAGGTATCTACACTACTCAGAAACATTCGATCTTAATTTTAAGGGGAGTAAGTACGCCCTATACCAACAGTGTTAAAGCTGCAAAATTGATGACCCATTGTCTCAGAAACTTTGATAGGTAGAGATCTGAAATATTATGAAGTATTGTAACACTTCTTTCCTGATTACGGAACCGGAATAAGAATATAAGGGGAGTAGATATGAAGATATGGAAATTGGTCAAAAAGTTACGTTTCCCAGTTATTACCTCTTTATAATATTGGACTTCTCCTGAATAAGGTGATGTATTATTTGAATAATTCCAATTGTAATTGTATTTTTTCTTTTCAAAATTAATAGTGAAAATGTAATAAAGTCCAGTCGTTCTGCATTGACTTACTTAAATATCTCTATATCTGGAAGTATTTAATCCAGACGGCTTTGTTTGTCAGCTATTTATTCCTGTATTTCATGTTCATGTTGACGTTAAGAGCTCGTATGCACTATATGAATAGAAGTGATGGCATTGCTCATGCATCTTGTGGATTTAGTTCGTGGTTCTATTGGTTTGTATGTGTTGAATTGTAAACATAGTTGTTCGGTGTGTTGTTTTAAGTTCTTATACATGTATTCAATATGAAGAAAAGATTGTTTTAAGAAACTACGTTTTCATGGACGACTGGATCTTTTTTTTCTAGTTGCTTTACGTCGCACCGACACAGATAGTTCTTATGGCGACAATGGGATAGGAAAGGCCTAGGAATGGGAAGGAAGCGGCCGTGGCCTTAATTAAGGTACAGCCCCATTATTTGCCTGGTGTGAAAATGGGAAACCACGGAAAACCATCTTCAGGGCTGCCGACAGTGGGATTCGAACCCACTGTCTCCCGGATGCAAGCTCACAGCTGCGCGCTCCTAACCGCACAGCCAACTTGCCCGGTACGACTGGATCTGAAACCCGAGCTGATCCTGAATATACTGTAAATAGTGCTGATGTTTCAAATACGAACACGCCCACTAGTGCTTCGAAGAGGAAACTTGGAAACCTAGGGATGATCATGTATATAATTTAGGTTATGTTTTATTAGATTTGAGTATGTTAGGACGCGTTTGAAAGATACTGTGTTACGTAAGGTTTTCTGTTGGCAAATTAGCATCTCTGAGGACACATCTGCAAGGACTAAAGTTCTTAATAAACTTTTAATACAGTGAGGAGATTTCAGGTGATCTAAGTCAATTCGGACTTCTCGAAAAAGCAAGAATGACATTTTTGAGAGCAATTTTAGATTATTTTATGGCACGAGATGCATAGGAAAATTTATTGACTACAGTGTAAGTATTGTACGCAACGTTAAACTTGCCAAAGACACCATCCAGATCAAGTAAGCACACTGGAGTAATTGGTAAATATGTTAAATGTGTTGCTGTTGCTTCCATTGAAAACTGCTGAGCAAGAAGCAGTGGAATTAAATATCACAACAGACCTCTCTGTGGTAGTTGATGGAACATGGCAGTAGAAAGACACATATCTAGAAATGCAGAGGCTACTGTCACTATTGCAGACACAGGGAAAGTTTTAGACATCGAGGTGTTAATTAAATACTGCAATAAGTGTAAATAAGTCGACGAAAACGGGGTGAACGTATAAAACAAATCGTGCTAAGAATTTTAAGGGAGCTAGTGGGGATATAGAGACTGCTGCGGATGTTTCAATTTTCAGAAGCTCACAGCAGGACAGAGGTGTGTGATACACTGGGTACTTGGGAGACTGGGATTCGAAAGCTTCCAAATCAGTAGTTGAAGGCAACCATATCGTGAAAAGCAGATAATAAAAGTTGAATCTATGGGCCACATTCAAAAAACAGGCGGGAACATGCCCTCTAAAATTGAAGCAGACAAAAGGTAAGGAGAAGATGCCAGGTAGAGACACTCTAAATGATAATCAAAGGAATAATTACGGTACTAAAGCAACCTTATATAATTCCAGGAGCCAACACTCTGCAAGCCTTCGAGGGAATGGATCGATTCTGGATCACGAAAGCCCAGCCTGCAGCAGAATAAATGATCAAGAAGCAAGATGCAAGAAAAAAGAAAGCTCATAGGCTTGGAAGATGTTGAAGAACCGAATCCAAACAAAGCTGATTATGAACCTCAATATTTCTAGGATCTGATATGCCTCTATATGAGAGTTGATACAATGTGAAACATTGAATTTGATTTACTGAAAATGACTTTTTCATAATATTTGATCCATTATCTCAGGAACTATTACAGATATAAGTACCCGATTCTACACTGTGTTACCTCTTAGTATAGTGCAGCTACCCAATCACCAAACCATTTATACCTGTATTGGTTTCTTATTTACAAGAGAGAAAAGAATGAATGTTTTAATCAAAGATTGAATATAAATTTAAAAATCTCACATTATTTGTCAGCATGTTCAGATTCCCGATCACTAATTGGACAAGAAGTGATACAATACTTCATCAGAATTTCAGATCCCTATCTATCAAAGTTTCTGAGATAATGGTTCATCAATAAGTTATTACAATTTTAAATATGTTGATATATGCCGTACTTACTCCTCTTAGTACCTTTAAGTCTTCGCGCGTTCTGTGGTTAAGGAATAGAAGTTAGTCTATCTCTGAGTTGTACGAATTGAAAAACTGAGTCATTCAATTCCAGAAGGGCCTACATTTCCACTTTATTCTGAAAATGAGGTATGTAAACTAAAGAAATCTCTGTATTGAAATCTTCCTTCATGCATGCCAATCAGAAGCATACACCAACATTTCATTATGATTTAGGAGTACAGAAATACAAATTAAATTCAAGCTTCAACAATTCTTCGTGGTAGTAACATTCAAACGACAATATTTTCATCAACCAATTAACTGCTGCTAATAAGACCATGTGATGTCATTCTTCGACTGAAAATCTTCCAACACTAGGGTGCTATCTGGATGTGCTAAACAACAAGGTGTTTAAAATCATCCTTTACACATTAAAATTGAAATTCAAGGATATTAGAAAATGTCTAGTAAATCAAGATACACCAGGAATAAGTGGGATGAAACTAAGAGGCGACGTTGGCTTGAAGAGAGAGTGAACAGGCACGCAAAAATACGAGCTTGCTTTTTGTACCTTTTTGTTGAAAAATATCCATTTTTTATCTTAATAACTAACGTCCGACATAAAACTAATTTAGATTTACTTTTAAATCATTCCTTCATTCCTATGAAATGTTAATTCCGGAATACGACTGTATTTCTATAGACGAAACTTTACCCCAACCTCTCAATAAGAGTAATGCTTAAATTCGGATACATAGCAAATGCACTAGTTTGTGTATATTTTTCAATTTAAGTAGCTGTATCGTTTAATTGGCATGTATTATAAAATTTGGATAGTATTTTCCTCCATGTATTTTCCGACTCGTTGGCTGAATGGTCAGAGCTTCGGTTCAGAGGGCCCCGGGATCGATTCCCGGCCGGGTCGGGGATTTTAATCGCTTCTGATTAATACTCATGGCTCGGGGATTGGGTATTTGTGTCCATCCTAACACTCTCCTCTTCATATTCACACAACACACACCACTACCAACCACCAAAGAAACACGCAATAGTGATTACATCCCTCCATAAATGGTTGGCGGCAGGAAGGGCATCAGGCCTTGAAACAGGACCAAATCCACATGTGCGGCGCAGTTCGCACCCGCGACCCCACACATGTGGGAAAAGGTGTAGGAAAGAATAAGATTTCTCTCCGTGTATTTGCCTGAAGGATTCGACAGATAATGATATACATGGGGTCTTTCAACCAAACTAACTTGCATGCCATTCTCATCGTGATAGTGTTCCAAAGCAAATCCTAATATTTCCAACATTTAAGTAGACTTATTTAGTTTGTGCTTCACCGTGTTGCTCTACAGACATGAAATCACGAAATAAGATACACTGAAACAACGTGATAGAAAATCGTTGACATAGAAAGCGAATTTTTCAAATGAAACTAGTTTCCTTTCTACTGAAGATCTGCGAAATTGGAAATCTTAAAGTTGAACTGATGGCCTTAGTTACGTTTGTCAGTATACTAATCATCCTCTTCTAGATATCTACATCTTCAAGTGGAATACCAGGTGTATTCATAACTATTATCCGGTTTCACTAAGAGATGACACCAGCAAACAGTACGCAGCGTATGAATTTAACACATATGCCCGTTTGTTCGTCTGGCATTAACCTACTAACACACACAAGTTGATTCCGCCAAACACTAGTGTCTGCGTTGTATCGTTCAGTGATCATGTCGACGTTTGTGCCTGAAAAAGAGCATTTGCGGAACGCATTGCTTTTCTTATTTAATCAAACAAAGGCTGTTGAAAGTTATCGTTTGCTGGTAGAAACGTATGGTGAACACGCTTCATCGATTAGAACATGTGAGACATGATTTCGTCAATTTAAACGCAGTGATTTCAATGTAAAAGACAGTGCTCACTCTGGTAGACCACAAAAGTAGGAAGACGAGCAATTGCAAGCGTTACTGGATGATGACCCGACAATAACTCAATAGCAAATGGCACAAGCATTAAATGTGCCACAAGAAATAATCAGCAGACGTTTACGAGCAATGGAGAAGATCAATAACCTCGGTAAATGGGTCCCACACGATATGAATGAACGGCAAATCGAAAACCGGAAAGTCACTCGTGAAATGCTGCTTCAACGCCACGGAAGAAAGTCATTTCTGTACCAAATTGTAAAGGTGAAAGAAAATGGATTTGTTTTGAAAACCGAAGCGGAAAATCGTGGCTGTCATCTGGCGAAGCCTGTCCTTCAAAACCAAGTCCAAATCGCTTCGGCAAGAAGATCATGCTTTGTGTCTGGTAGGACCAGGCCGGTATTATGTATTATGAACTCATGAACCCCGGCGAAACCGTTAATGAACAACTCTATCGCAAACAAATGATTAATTTAAATCACGCATTGATAGAAAGACGACCGAAATGGGACAGAAGACCTGGGAAAGTAATTTTGTTTCACGACAATGCGCCACCTCACACAGCAAAAGCAGTGAAAGCCACCTTGAAATCGCTTGGATGGGACATCCTTCGGACTCGTTGTACTGCCCCGACATGACGCCATCTGACTATCACCTCTTCGCATCAATTGGGCACGAGCTCGCAAAGCAGCACTTCAGCAATTTCGAGGAAGTTGGAAAATGGCTCGACGAGTGGTTTGCCGCGAAAGACAAGCAGTATTTCTGGCATGGTATTCATAACTTACCTGAAAGATGGGCAAGTGTGTAGAAGTCGATTGCCAATATTTCGAATAAACAAACAAATAATTTTCCTTGGAAATTACGTGTTTCCTTTATTATAAAAACAGAAAAACTATATAATACACCTGGTAGATACTACTACCAAAATGCCAGTCACGTTACTCTCCTCTTGGAAGTATTTGCTTCTAAATTTGTTTCAGAAGCAGATCCCAAGTTTACTAGAATAATTTGAAATAATTTTCGTAGAAACTCACTGCGTTTGTTCGTATTACATATATATTGTATGAATACGTCCTCCAATAACAATTTCACCAGTCGTATACTGATTAATTTCACCTGCTTACTTGAATAACTTTCTTTATTTTTCAAGGTATAGAGAATATATTCCAATCATGTTTATTGGTTAAGCAACGAGGTTTAATGCCTGCAAGGCGTGGTATTCCATTGGAATTTTGTATTAACAACTTCAGAACTTGATCTGAAATCATTAATTAATATTATGTAGTTAAAAATATTGTTATTCACTTATTTGGATATCTGCCTTCGACAGGCTTCTTCACTGAATGGTCAGCTTAGTGTCCTTCAGTTCAGAGGGCACCGGACTAAAATCCTGGCCAGATCAGGAATTTGAACCTCTTATGGTTAATTCCACTTGATGGGGGACAGTGTGATTGTGCCCATCTTAAAAAGCACCTTTTCATCAACATACAAGAGAGTACAACATCAACGATCACATATATTGTAAATTCAGTAGTGAATACATCCCTTCATGTACGGTTTGCTGGGACAAATCTAGACGAAGTGACAAACCTAAATTATTGGGAGAAAGGCCAAAAGGGAGATTAACAAGAAGGAACCGCGTCTTCATGTAGATGAACGTTTCATTTCAGTGTTTACATGGTCACAGTTCACATCGGTGATTACATAGTTTTGTACTTCCACTTACAGAAAACTAATGAAAATGAAACGTTTACAGTTAATCATCTGAGTTTTCAATTTTGAATCACGGCAACTTCTTTCATACCTAATACCGTATTTGTTATCATATACGACAATTATTTCTGTACTAAGGCTACTCCCTGGTGGTAGGCAACACTTGTAACGCATGAAGAGAGTGAAGTCTCAAGAAGATAGGTAGAACTAAATGAAGAGTACTTAATTTTATAATTTTATAACAAATGCCACTACCCTGTATTTTGAGTGCCACCGAAGTTCTTGGATTGTGTTCTGTTTAGTAGAGTGGTTGGCACTCGATTACTTAATTCATCTGTTTCGAAGTTTTCACTACTTTCAGTTCAAATTAAACTTACCAATAGTCGTCCAGCTCCCTTCTATAAACAGGGTAATCTTGGGACTTATTTATCTATCTGAATCTTGTTAAGTGCAACCGCAAGTGAGACTTTAGTCACTGGAGGCTACGGACGAGCTGGGCCAGCGTGTAAGGTGGGCAGCAATTATTTTCTCTAAAATGTGAACTTGCTTGCGTGTGGTGACGGGAATACTCTAGCGTTCTTTTCTAGCATGTAACGGTTAGAGTATGCCGCGGTTAACTTAATTTTAAATGTATAGTTCCTTTAATTCTGTTAGTAATATGTGGGTTACTAAGCTGTCTGCGGACGGAGTGTAAGCACCCTAGTGGTTATCATGTAATATATATTAGGGACGTACGAGAGTGAACCCTCGTTTCCCTTGTTCACTTTGTTGTTTTGGTGACTAAGCTTCTATAACTTCTTCCATAACTTCTGTAATGGCTTTCTATCTTATCTGTCTATTTCTTTCATGTGTTAGTGACCAACGTAGTATGACTTATCCTCTGTGTCACCGGTCCTTTTGCCCCATTTGGCTTCATGGCAAGTCATGTCACGGGATTGCTACATTGGGTTCAGCATCCCAGGCTGTTTTGTTTCCGGCCTTTTATAATTTACCTTTTTCATTGTAATATTGGATCGTGTAGTATTTTTCCTGTGTATATAGATCTTTCTGATCTCAGGTTTTTGTTGTTGCTTCCCCTAAAAGTAAGGGCAGCGACTGCCAAAATGGATAAAGCAACCAAAATTTTAAATACAAAAAGATACCTGGATGTTAACTCTTGGGCTGGGCGGCCATTGTAAATCAAAATTAAAGCTTCGATATCCCTCTCAAGGAAACATTTATAATAGGAACCTTTAGCTTCATAATCACTAATCAAGCCAATGATTTTGTAGTGCCAAAGATTTTTTAAGGTTAGGAAGTCGTGTAATTTTATATGGGAGCTACTTCTTCTCCGTTGACGATTGAGCTTACTGTTGTAAATTTCGTTCTTATTGTTATCTTGGTTATTGATATTTGTTGTTCGGAAATGAATATTGAAATAATAAAACGAAGAAAATGAAATACACTTTAGGAAATATCTTCAAAATTTAAATTCTTGTGTGGTCTTTTGTTCAGCTGCTTCGGTCCTTCCGTTTCTTCCCCTCTTCTGCCCTTGTTAGCATAACAATTTCACTACAATAAGAGTGATCATTTTACTTCTTATATTGAATAAATTGTTGTTTGTATTGAAATGAATTGCCTTCCTTAAGATGAACATTTTTGAAACAATTTTAAATTCTGACTGCTTTCTTAGTACTAGCAGCACACATTTGTTTCAGGTCAATCGCTGTAAATTTCCTTGTTTCCCTTTTAAGTTCTCATAAAGGGCAATTTGGCCTGACTTTTTAGTAACTTTGAAAGTCTGAATACTGCTCGGTGTTCTCTAAAATTATATTTTAAGGAGATTACCATATCACTTTGTCTACTTAAGTGATGATGTAAATATTCACATCAGATTCCTTAACTACTGCATTTCTGATATTGCAGCACTGGTGTCCTTAACCATGAATTCCATATATTCTATATATCGTAGAACGTAAACACAATGAGAATTGATTGTTGAACGGAACAATTTCACGTGACAGGTACAGCTCTGGCTGAGACGGAGAGAAAATGTACAAAATGCTGAGATATCCATCAGCATTACCAGCATTCAGCAGTGGCAATGCACAACTGAAATCATCCAGTAATGCCGTCCCTTACAGACTACGCGCGGAATACATAAGTGGGCTGTATCCTGCGAGTTACTATTCAAATATCAGACTCGCTGGAGTTGCCTCTGAATCGCATTGAATATTTATAAGAAAGCACCAATACAGAATCTCTGTCGCACACTTTACTTGTGACTGAGAGAGACTTTAAGTACCATTGTGTCTTCGGTGAGTATAGTAGAGATATATGTGCAGTAGAAGTTGTTTCAAAGACATTCCCATATGGTTAATACAAGAAAAATGGCAATACTTCCGACAAAAATTGTTCCATTTTATATACTGTACAAGGGAATAAGTGTACATAATTCTGTATGGTGTGGGTTATTTATCGACCAAAGAATGCTGTACTGTGTGAGTAAATTCTGTAATAAGATTTCATAGTCTCATATGAAAAAAAAAATTGCAAAATGCAGGAGGTACATTTGAAAGTAATTTTCATTACTTTCAACTACTTAAGTATTTAAATTTGAAAATTGTTTATTTATGGTTCTGAATCTACGTCAGAAATGGGTTTAGGAACTAGTGCTCTTAGAGATCTAAAGGTTCAACGCATGATTTGTCAGAGGTCCTGGACTGAACCTATAATGAACAATGTATAATGCCTTCGAAATGCCAGTGTGAGCCAAATCTCGTGCATCGCTTGTGTTCATTCCTGCCTGGACTGTAACAAAATTCCTCCGTCCGTCCTTGTTATAGCGCAAACGTCCAGTTCCTAATCTTACCTTAAATAATCAATAATTAGTCAGCCAAACCTCCAAAGATCAACATCAAATTCCTCATTTACGAGTAAGGCAAATTTCAGTGCGTTTCATTTCAGTCATCACTACTGGTGTTAGTCAATGACGAAGTCAAGGCCTCTGCTTACTTCGCGTTAGATATCTCCCCACTGTCTGGACATTCCAGTACCACGAACTACACTGATCGTATCAGGGATGTATCAACACCCCCCTTGAAGATGTTCGACTGCTCTGCATAATATGGAAGAGATGTATCAAACAAAATCAATCTAGCGTAAGTTACATACCATGATGTACGTGAAGGAAAAGGTCAAAATGTTTCCGAACCATGCTTTCACAGCATTCCACAGTTACAGAAGTAAATAAATGATGAAGTGCGAACTGTTCTTGATTTTTGTCTCTCCTTAGATGCATTGTGGGCAACTGCCCACAGAAGAATACTTTACTTCGAGACCTCAGAATTCCATTTTATGTAAGTACATTGACATGAGCATAAATGTCAGATTAGGTTAACAAATTTTGGAGGGTATTTCTTCGTCCACGAGCAAATTCATACTTATAGATTTTTATAGGGCCAAACAACTTAAATTTTACGTTATGTGAAATTTAATATTGAGTCGTAGCCTTCATACTACCTTCTGTTTTTTGCGATTTGTATACTTTATAGATGTGAAATTATTAATAGAGATAATTATATTCTTTATGGCCCTTTCATTTCTGCATGATTATACAGCGTACATAACTTCCGTCCATGCTAGAAGCTCATCTTATTTTAAGGCGCACTGACACAGATACTTCTTAAGGTGACAATCGTGTAGCAAAAGGGTAAAACATGGTAGAAAGCTACTGTGGCAATAATTAAAATACAGCCCCAGCATTTACCTGGTGTGAAAATGGTAAACTACCGGGAACCATCTTCAGAGCTGCCGACAGTGGAGTTTGAACCCACTATCTCTCGAATGCAATAAATATCTTAAGATTTTACTTGTGAGATTGGTGGGTACGCAGTACGACACAGTCACACGTTGAGACTTCAAGTAATTAATAGCGTAAGATGTATTTCATCTGACAAAGATAGGGTTAAATTGGTATATCGGAAGAGGAGGTATGTGTATTCAGAATACAGGATTATCTTAGTTAAACCAACTTCGTAGTGAAAGCTGAAAGTAAATCACAAAAGCTTATGGTGTGAAATAATGAGGAAAGATCATTTCGTAATGATTATTTTGCATGAAGTTGTTATCAACATTGTTATACGTGTTATATTAGTGGCATGTCTGCAGCTAAATGCGTGGTACACTACAATGGATTAATTAAAACCTGGAAAGTAAGATTTGGTCTTGCTAATTGGTGTTGGTCATAAAGGGTACAAATTTTGGCAGTCAGGTTATCTGTGGGGATCGTCATAAACACCTCTCTCAATCTTACATTCTGTAAACCTTCAGAATGACACTATGAGGAATACGTTTTCTCCTGAGCTCACTTGCACATCCACAAAATCAGTATGTTCACATTAATGACTGAAGAAAATTGAATTAACGGCAGTTAAATATCATGGATTCCACTCCCTTCCTTATTTCAAGGTTTCTATTAGCAGTTCTATTACACACGCTCTCAGTAGGATATTTTCATACGCAAATTAGTATAAAGTGGCTTGAGAGAATTTACAGCTTCACGATACATACTGTACAGTATTCAGTGCGTCGTAAGTTTCCTGTCAATAATATAGATACGAATAAACAGACGTTATCTTGTCAAGTGTAGTACAGCCATGATGGGACTGCTACATTTATATACACATTTGCAACAAAACTAATGACCTACATTATCAGTTGCGTGGAGGTGAAGGTAGAATAAACCTTTACAATTAACCTTATCGTTCCAAACTTTGAATTTTCTCACCTATGTATATGTATCGATACGGATCATATTTAATCATGGAACGGGAATGAAATAGCAGCATCATGTCCAGTGGCAATGCAGAAGTAGTTTTCTGAAATTTTGTGATATACATGCTCTGCAAAGCGAATAGCGGCAGATTTGGATTGACACGGATGGTCATCTCGTCATTGCTTACGTGATATAACTCGTCGTATATACAACATGTAATTTATTTATGTACTATTAGTAAGATAACCGTGCTTCGCTACGGTATTATACTGAAATTTATAATTGAATGCTTAACGTTTTCTATATAATCCGCGATCTGCCTCGTTTTCTGAGAGAATCTGCGAAAATTAGCGATGTGACTCGTTTTCTGAGAGATTACGCCACAGTTTCTCCCATTTTCAGACTTTCTTTCCAGCAATCGATTTCGTACTTCCCGGGCTAGGTCCACGTATTAAATAATAATAATAATAATAATAATAATAATAATAATAATAATAATAATAATAATAATAATAATAATAATATCATTGCCTTTACGTCCCACAAACTACATTTTCGGTTTTCGGAGGCACCGAGGTGCCGGAATGTTGTCCCACAGGAGTTCTTTTACGTGCCAGTAAATCTGCCGACATGGGGCTGACTAATTTGAGCACCTCCAAGTACCACCGGATTGAGCCAGGATCGAACCTGCCAAGTTGGGGACAGAAGGCCAGAGCCACTCAGCCCGGCAAGTTCCACTTATTTCACCCGGTCAGTTGGGTCCCAAAATCTTTGCCATATTTTCCTATAACCATTTTAAATATGGATTCAGTCCTTGAGGAGATGCGGTGTGGTGTCGTCCTGGGTGCCTTGGAGTTACTGAACCCGCGGCCGGACTGCACTCCTAGTCATTACCTGGCCAGGACCCGTTTCCAACTCTGTCCGCACATTTTGACGACGGTCCATGACATTATTACAAATATTAATGTTACTATAATTATAATTATTATTATTATTATCATCATCATTAGGGTGGTCATATTAGTTGAATTATTATTATTATTATTATTATTATTATTATTATTATTATTATTATTATTATTATTATTATTATTATTATTATTATTATTATTATTATTATTATTATTATTATTATTATTATTATTATTGATGTTCTAGGCCCCACAGCAAGATGCAAGACGGCTACTTGGCGGTAAATTACATCTGCTGCCATTGTAATTGTTGACAATGTGACCAGCACTATCGTCGCGCGTAGGCAATAGGAATGATATACAGTACTTCCGTGCATTATTGACCTTATTATAGAGGTGAACACTTGCACGGTCAATTTCATTCCTATCTTTTATTTCAAATGTGTTTAAATTTTTATCTATATGTCAGGAGAATCTACTGTAATCTGACTTTAGGGTCTCCAAATGAAAAAAAATGGCTCTTGAAAACGAACCCGGGAAAGATTAAAAATGATAGGATTATGATTAGAATAAGTACATTATGGACAGTAAAGTATATTGGTATCAACTCCTTTTTCACCCCACCGCCGAAAAGTTCATTTACCCCCGCCCCCCCCCCAAAAAGGCGTGTTTCTTTGTGTTTAAAGGAGACGCCAAATACCAGTGTTCAGGTCTGTTACCTTCGGTTTTGAGATATAAGTATCCCCATAAAAATAATTCACTTTTCTTCACTTCCATTCACCTCTCCCACCTCTTAAATGATTTTTCCGGCAAAAAAGTACCTGCTTATTTAATTGTAAAGGATCTCCTAAATATATCACGTCTCTAACATCTTTAGTTTTTGAGATGTGTGTCCTCATAAAAGCAATTCAACTCCTTTTCACCCCCTCCCCCAAGATTACGCCTCCCACCCCCCAAACGTGTTTTATTTGTTTTTCAAGGAGATCCAACTACCAATTTTCACGTCTGTAACTACTTCAGTTTTTATTAGATGTAGGTATCCTCATACAATTAATTCCATTAATTTTTCAATTCATTCACCCCCCGTTTTATTGGATTTTCCGAGAATACGTTTTTTATTTACTTTTAAAGCAGATTCCAAATACCAATTATCACGTCTGCAAAATCTTTCGTTTTTGAGATAATAGTGCCTTCATACAAATAATTAAAACAATTTTTCAATTCTTCCCCCCCACTATTTCATTATTTTTTAAAGGAGATTCCAAATACCAAATTTCACGTCTTTAACCTCTTCAGTTTTTGAGTTAACACTATCCTAATTAAAAGAAATCAACCCCATTTACAGTCAATTTTATACCCCACACCCACCCAAGTATTTTTCCGAAAAATATACATCTTTCTTTACTTTTAATAGAGACAAAAATACCATTTTTCACTTCTGTAACATGTCAAGTTTTTGAGATATACTGTAGAAATGCTCATGTTAAATTTTCACCTTCTTTTTTGTTCCCCTTAAATGGGGTTGACAAAAAAATATTCACCTATGTTCCTTTACTTTTACAGGAGATTCCAAATACCAATTTTTACGTCTGTAACTTTTTATGTTTCTGAGATATACTGTAGGTATAGACTTTCTAAAAATTCACCCCAAATTGTCACTCCCGTTGAACACCCATTAATTGGATTTTCCAAAAAGAAAAAATGTGTTTCTTTATTTTCGAAGGAGATCCCAAGTACCCATTTTTAGGTCTGTAATATCTTCAGTTTCTGAGATATAGGTATCCTCATTAAAGGCATTCAACCAATTTTTCACCCCTTTTCACCCCTCATATTGTAATTTCCCAAAAAAAAAATACGTGTTTCTTTATTCTTCAGGGAGATTCTAAATAACAATCTTTACATCTGTAAACTTTTAAAGTTTTGAGATATAGATACACTCATCTTAAAAATTCACCCCCCTTTTCACCCGCCGTTAATTGGATTTTCCATAAACAAATAATACGCGTTTCTTTATTTTGGACGGAGTTATTTAATACCTAATTTTGGGTGTGTAATATCTTCAGTTTCTGAGATGTAAGTATCCTATTAAAGGCATTCAACCCATTTATCACCCTTTTTCACCCTTCCTACTGGGATTTATCGAAATAAAAAATACGTGTTTCTTTATTTTTAAAGGAGATTCTAAATACCAATTTTTACGTATGTAAACTTTTAAAGTTTTGAGATATAGTTACACTCATTTTAAGGTTTCACCCCCCTTTTCAGCCCCTTAGCGAAGGAATACCCCAAAATCCTCCCTTAGCGAGCACCTACATTGTAATATAAATGTATCCTCGAAATTTCATTTCGTTATGCCCAGTAGTTTTGGCTTGGCGATGATGAATCAGTCAGTCAGTCAGTCAGGACATGTTCTTTTATATATATAGACTAGAAAGGTACCCGTGCTTCGCTGCGGTATTATACTGAACTTTATAATTAAATGCTTAACCTTTTATACATAATCCGCCGAAATTCGCGATCTAGCTCGTTTTCTGAGAGAATCTGCCAAAATTTGTAATTTGACTTGTTTTCAGAGATTACGGCAAAGTTCCTCCCATTTTTCAATCTTTCTTTCCAGCAATCGATTTCGTACTTCTCGGGCTAGGTCCGGGTATTCCACCCGGTCAGTTGGGTCCCTAAATCTTTGCCATCTTTTCCTGTAAGCATTTTTAATATGGATCAAATCCTTAAGGAGATCCGGCGTGGTGTCTTCTTGGGTGACTTGGCGGTACAGAACCCGGGTCGGACTGCATTCGTAGTAATTACCCGGCCAGGACCCGTTTCCAGCGTGGTCCGCACACTTTGATGACGGTCTAGAACACTATTATTATTATTATTATTATTATTATTATTATTATTATTATTATTATTATTATTATTATTATTATTATTATTATTATTATTATTGGTGTTCTGGACCCCACAGCAAGATTCAAGACCGCTACTTGGCGGTAAATTACATCTGCTGCCTTTGCCATTGCTGACAATGTGACCAGCACCATTGTCACGCGTAGGCAAGTGCGCGGGTCTTCTGGTGAAAGGAGTGATATACGTCCGTGCATTATTGACTTGACCTTATTATAAATATGAACAATTGCACGGTCAATAACATTTCTATCGTTTATCTCAAATATATTTAAATTTTTATTTACATTCTAGAAGAATGTACTATAATATAACTTTAAGTTCTCCAAAGGAAAAGATGGCTCTTGAAAACGAACCCGGGAAAGATTAAAAATGATCGATTTATGACAAGAATAAGTACATTATGAAAAGTAAAATCAATTGGTCTCAAATACTTTTTCACCGTTCAGTTGATTTACCCCCTCCCCACAAGAATATAGATTCCAGATACACATGTTCACGCCTGTCACCTTCAGTTTTGAGAAATGAGTATCCCCATAAAAATAATTCACTTTTTTCACTTCCTTTCGTACTCCCCACCTCCCACCTAAGTGAATACTCCGTCAAAATATACTTGTTTTTTAAGAAGTAAAGGATCTTCTAAATACCAATTGTCCCTACTCTAAATCTTCAGTTTTTGAGATGTGTGTCCTCAAGATGATTTTCCCCCCAAAACGCATTTTTCTTTGTTTTTAAAGGAGATCCAAATACCAATTTTTACGTCTGTAACAACTTTAGTTTTTATTAGATGTAAGTATCCACATACAATTAATTCAATTAATTTTTCAATTCTTTCACCTCCCCCCCTCTTCATTGGTTTTCCCTAGAATACATCTTTCATTACTTCTAAAGCAGATTCCAAATACCAATTTTCACGGCTGCTAAATCTATCGTTTTGAGATATAAATATCTTCATACAAATATTTCCACGAATTTTTCAATATCCCTCCCCATTTAAGTGGATTTCCGAAAATAAGAACTACTTAATTCTTTATTTTTAAAGGAGACTTCAAATACAAAATTTCACGTCTGAAACATCTTCAGTTTTTGAGATATCAGTATCCTAATTAAAAGAATTTACAATTGTAAAGCACAGCACTTGTAGAAGAGATTGTTATTTTTATTCTTCAGAAAGTAATACGCCAGGGATGGAGTCGTCAGCAAAATGGTATGTTAACGCCGGGTAAAATTTGTCTTATATGACTGTCGTGTTCGTAAAGACGGGTCTTTCTTAGTGAATTGAGAATACGATTGTAGAGGAAGTAGACGTCGCCAGTTTGGTTGAAATAATCTCTCAATTCATCAAAAATTAAATTAAGAAAATTAGGAAAGCACTATACTTATGGTCAAGAACGAAACTTAATCATATTTACGAGTATCATTGCATTTGTACTTCTAACATAGCGGGATTACCTTTCCTAGGTGTAAAACGAGTTATCAAATTGTGGCCTAAACAGTAATCGAACTCAGACTAACAGGATGTGATGCTGTTAAGCTCTATGCCACCGCGGCGGCATAAAGCATATTACCGAGCAGTATGTGTCAAGGAGAAAATGGATCCGGAATACAAAATTAAAATTAACATTGTGGCAGATTAATAGCACTAATTCAATTACAGGAACATCATTGTTGATTGTTACATACTCCTAATGATACTGTAATTCTCTATTGGGTCGAGGAGGACACCGCCCCGCTCTCAGTCCACGCACACAAGGCGCACGCAATGCCAAGCTCTCACGTGATCTCGAACAGCAGGCCTTGATGACAGAATTCTACGAAATAGAAATGTCAGCATTTCGTGCTCGAAGTAAAACTCGTATTTGCCCACATTCGCTCCGTAATGAAGCTGCAAGCACGCCCCGGATAGCAAGTGCCTTCTTACATTTCTACCATTATTGTTATATTATGAGCTTCCTACTTGAACCTACCCTTGTTTCAATTTACGAGACAAGGGACGTCATTGTATTAAGTCTCATTTATTACATGATCATCAGTGAATATTGCTAGGGAACCGATGTTATTTTAATGTTTAAAGTAATATCAGTAACCGTAAATTAATTTAAATCATTCTTGAAATTCCTAGTTGGAGAGAGTTGTCGTTATAACGACCAACGGCCGTTCCGCCTAGAATAAATGTCCTTTTAAGAGGGCTATTCCCTTAAAAGGGGAAATAAATTTTCATCATTGACTTAGAACAGTGTTTATTGCAATTTACACCCTTTCACTAGAGTATTTTACTTACTTCAGTAGAGAAGACAGTTCAGACATGCCTAATCGTTTACTTTACTTTAAAAGGAATAATAAATTGAACGTTGCTATATTTTTATTCAGTCTCTTTTAACACATTCATTTCCCTGGCTGCCCCTTAGCATGAATAATATATACCATATCTGTTCTGCTTTCATAAAGTTTATGAGTGCATCAGACTATTGGAATGGCTCCTGACCCAATTCTTCTTCGACATAACCGCTATTCTCATCACCATTATCATCAACCCAGTAAATATTACCAATTGTTTTACAAAGATTGGAGAAAGACATTTTTGAAATTTTGACAGATATGATTAAATTGTTCATGGATGAAACTTTAAAAAAATTTGTACACAAGAATACATTTACCATCTAACATTCTTGCACACCTCGCTCCTGCCAGTTCCCTGCATACCATAATGGCATTCCAGTGCATCAACCACGTGTTACATATCACATATCCCACCCAGTTGAACCAGATTTATTTAAGTCCTGTTGGTCCACTTCTGGTCGAAATTTGAACGCCCCGGAAATTCCCACACTTCATGATGATTGGTAGTCAAACTTCATCTCAAAATAATGTAATCCATGCCGATGTTGCTTCACTTACATCCTCCACCTCACCACTGACTGATCGTGGAACAATGCTACTCCACACACGGTAGCTATAAAGCCAGTCATTTATAACAGTCAAGTATGACATCCCAATTTTAAGGACAATTTTAAACGCTTTTACTCTCTTTAGAGGTCCACTTATATTATTGTTCTTGAAATTTGTACCCTTGAGCCATACGATCAATATGTCATTAATATTACCATTAGCGGTATATTTTAATAACGGAATTATCACTAGCATTTCACTCATTTCAAATGTCACCTTTCGATTAAAAACTCGAAATGATCTTAGTTTTACTACATTTAAATTGAAAAAATTAAATGAACTATCATAACACACGCCATCTTTCCCCGTATTTTAAAACTATACCAAACAGTCCATTTAAATTTCTAATTGGAAAATATCAGTGGGCTTCCTATCAAATTTGGATTGAGAATTCCTGAGTTAGCTAGGTATCATCTGGTCAGTCGATTACTCAAGTAGATTTGGAGTAAAGACCACACTTTTCGCAACAGAACTGTGGTTCAGTATCCCTTATCACCTCATTAATATGGTGAGGACCTGCCACACACATGTGTTTCTCTTGAGAAAGTCTTGCGGGATAAGGCCAGAAGAAGAAAATTTCTGGTTTATGGTCAGCAAGAGGGGTGATCTTCAAATGCAGGTACAAAACACATTTTCCGTATTGGATTCTAAACAGGTTTCTCTAAAATCAGTGTGTGAGTGGGGTGGTCTCATAATAGAGGCTGTATAGAATGCAGGCTTCACGGCATTGTATTTAAATCTACCGATCGCCCTCTAGTTATAACGGAGTTGCAGATATTCACCATGTTTCTAACGAATCTTGAGACTGATTTACATGAATAGCTCATGTTCAATAATTATCCTGTCGTACTTTTGGTGATTTTGTCCCTACAGTCCGAAACATAGGAAACGAGCCAATTTTCCACTCGTTAATGTTATACAATTCTCTCAGACACTCTAGAGTCACTTTCCGTAATAGGAATGTGCAATATGATGGTTTTATTATGGCATCCATACTAACTCCAGGAAGCTGAGGATATGAACTTTAAGGGCACAAGGGTATTCCGTGTGTAAGATGTATGATACGGGAGAAGTGCCACCCGATTTTTAAAAGCGTGTTGCTAGCCTATCACTAAGAAAGTGTGAAAATTACCGTACCATTACTTTATAATCTAACGCTGGTGAAATGTTAACACGTACAATTTATGGAGGAACTGAAAGAAAACCTTAATTTGAGTTATGAGCTTCAGAAAAAATATAGGAACACATAAAGCAAACTTGACTCCACATCTGATCTTACAGGTTAGAATTAATGAAGACATGCCCACGTGCATCGCACTCGTAAATCTAAAATGAGGCTTTCGATAACTTTGATTCGACCAAGCTATTTGATATTCTGGAGGTGATTGATATCAAATACCAAGAAGGAATTATTGTTGTCAATGATCAGCACAAAAATCGGCCAGAAGTGATAAAATCGAAGGCTATGAAAAAGAAGCAACAATCTAGAAAGGAGTGAAACAAGCTGCAGTTGTCCCCTCACCTTTTAATTGTTCGTATAGAACAGGTGGTCAAATACTTCATCAGGAATTTAGGAAAGGAATCACAATCCAAACAGAGGAAATTAAGACTCTGATATTTCTCAGTTATATTATTTCATCTGGGTCCCCAAACGATCTACATGGAGAAGCAACTTAGTGGTGCCCCACAGCACAGTATTATAGGGTCCTTACTTTCTTGTATTTATATCAATGACATACCATCTGTGACAGGAAATAACACACACCACCTCTATGCTGACGATCTTCAAATTTATCGACACTGCAAGACTCCAGACTTAGGTGAAACAATACAAGATAATAACAATGACCTCCGACGACTCAGTATATATGCACAACGAAATTCTCTTTTACTAAACTGCACAAAATCTCAGGCAATCATAATTGGATCACGAAAATTACTGAACTACTCAAACAATATTTCAATCCCGCCTATCATAAGGAATGGTAACATTATTCCCTACAGTAAAACAATTAAAATCCCGGCGAAATTGTGAATGAAACATTTCATTGGTCTGATCACAGGAAAGAAATCCGTGAACAGATTCTTGGAGTGCTACACCATCTTAAACGACTAAGGGATGTATTTCCATCTGAGCTAAGAGCCAAACTAATACAGACACTGGTTCTCCCTATTCTTTATTATTGTCACGTTGTATTAGTTGACATGACGAGAAAAGAAACATTTACACTTCAACGAGCACTGAATTCCCGCCTGCGATTTATAATATCGCTTACGATGTGCATATCACCCCATGCTATCGGGCTCTCTCATGGCTGAAGTCTGATAAACGTCGGCAGCCACACATTTTAACGGCGGTGTTTTGAGTGTTAGCTGAAAGTCACCTACTGTATATTTCCTCTAAATTCGAATTTTTATCATAATTTTACAATTTAATTACGCGTTCCAGATCTTTTCTTTCTATTCCAGTACACCGCACAAATAAAATTAATAGGTCATTTGTGGAGACCGGCGCAAGATTATGGAATTCGTTGCTAGCTCAGGTCAGAGAAACTAGCTCTTTACAAATATTTAGTCACCTGCTGAGACTACCTGCTGAGGACAGCTGACTGAATGGTTGAAGTAAGTATCAATCTGTGCGTGTCTGAGGATTAGTCTTTATTAAGAGTTTTTAATATTAATTAGTTGTAATATTAATTTACTTAGTAATTAATTTAAATTTATTTTAAATTCTATTGATTTATGTAGTTTTAACAATTTAAGTGACTTACTTGACTTATTTCCTGTTGCTCCCTCTGGAGCATGGACCCTTGGCGAAATTTCTCCACACAGTACGGTTCCTGGCCATTCTCTTCATTTCGCTCCAGGTCTTGTCAACCTCTGCGATTTCCTTTCGGATCGTCCTCTTCCAGGTCTTCTTGGGCCGACCTCGCTTTCTGGAGCCTTGGGGGTTCCAGTCCAGCGCCGCCCTCTCAACAGCTCCATCCGGCTTCCTTAAAGTGTGTCCAATCCAGCGCCATTTCCTCTCCTTGAAATGGATGTCAATCGGCTGCTGATTGGTCATGGTCCAAAGATCTTCATTCGAGATTATGTCCGGCTACCTCACATTTGTTATGCGACGCAATCATCTATTAATGAAAACCTGTAGCTGGTTATTGATCTGTTTTGTAACTTTACATGTTTCACAGCCGTATAGCAGAATCTACTTTACATTGCTGTTGAAGAGGCGAAGCTTAGTCTTCCTGGAGGTGTTTCTATTCTTCCACACGGGGTAGAGCTGGACAAACGCACCATTTTCATTCCGGATATGGCTTCGAACATCTGCCTCTGTTCCCCCATCCATTGTAACTATACTTCCAAGGTAGAGGAAAGACTCAACTCGCTCAATTTCCTTTCCATATACTGTCAAGCTGGTCATGATATCCGAATTAATCCTCATCTCTTTAGTCTTGCTTGTGTTGATCATGAGACCTGCACGTTCTGCTTCCTTCTGCAACCTACTCAGTTTATCGCCTATGTTCCGGTACCGCTGTGCCATAAGACAAATGTCATCTGCGAAGTCAAGATCTTCAAGCCTGTCTCTCATTCCCCATTCAACACCCCTCTTCCGTCCTCCTATAACCTTCTTCATCACACTGTCTAGGACCAGCAGGAACAGAGTGGGAGAAAGAACACACCCCTGTCTCACTCCAGACTTGACGTTTATCTTTTCTGTTAGTTTCCCTTCATGGAGAACCTGACACTCATACCCCTCGTACATCTCTTTCATGATCTTGATAATCTTTGATGGAATTCTGTATTACTTGAGGGTCTTCCACATGATTCTTTGGTTTACAGAATCGAAGGCTTTCTCGAAATCAACGAATGCGAGGTATAGGATGTTCCGCCATTCCACACACTTTTCTATGATGATTCGGAGTGTATTGGTGAGATTCACACAGCTGCGATGTTGCCGAAATCCCGCCTGTTCCTTTCGAAGCCTTCTTTCTACTGAATCCCTTATGCGATTCCGGATGACTCGCGACAGCACTTTGCTTGGAATGGAGAGCAAGGTGATACCCCTCCAGTTGTTTCAGTTTGTTGTTGATGATGATGATGCTTGTTGTTTTAAGGAGCCTAACATCGAAGGTCATCGGCCCCTCAGTTTGTTGTATCCCCTTTTTCCGGTAACTTGACTATCAGCCCCTTCTTCCAGTCGGTCAGTATTTCCTCCTCGTTCCATATCTTCTCCAGCAGTGGGTGCAGAAATTTCATTGTAGTATCAAGATCTTCTTTCAAT